>NC_092282.1:19009281-19229281 GCF_036320965.1 Panulirus ornatus
GGCACCGAGTAACATCGCCCCTTCATAAAATAGTTTTTTGAAGTCGCCAAACTTGTCTTCTTTCTTGAGGTCCAGGAACAAGTCCTTCTTTAGTTTCTCTCTTTGCATTTCCTGAACTTGAATTTGTAACTGAAGTTGATTAAGGTCTCGTATCTCTTTCTCCTGCTGCTGGATCTCTTGCTGATTTCGCAAGTACTGTAGCTGAAGTTCGTCTCGCTGCATTTCCAGAGCATCGCGTTGGCGCTGGACTGTGTCCCTTTGTGAAGAACTTGGTGACGGCGCAGCATAAACGCGTTGTCCAATTGGAACTGGGCCGAGTGCCACAACTGGAGCCCGCTGGAAGAATTTCGGAGGCTTTGATTTCTTATGTAGTGAAAACGGATTTCTTGGCGGTGGAGGTGGTCGTGCCTCGACCATAATGACCTTGGGTTTCGTGCGAATGGACGGAGGAGGAGGAGCAGGTGGCCGAGGATCACGCTGTGGAGGAGCCCCGTATGTTGATGGTGGAGAGGCAGTGGGTGCTGCCGGGGTACTTGTAGTCTGCGGAAGGCCATAGGAACCGGGGAGAGGAGATCTAGGGTATCTGTTTGGAGTCTGTGGTGGACTCGAGGTCGATGGAGGGGGAGCTGGTGGAGCTGGGGGTGGTGGGGCTGGTGCTCTAGACCCATACATTGGTCTAGGTGGATCTGAAGGTGTGGGTGGAGGCCTGTATCCATACATTGAACTTGGTGGGTTCAATGGTGTAGGTGGAGGCCCATAACCATACATTGGAGTAGGTGGATTTGCAGGAGGAAGTGTCCGTGGAGGCCCATAACCATACATTGGAGAAGGTGGATTTGCTGGAGGTGTTGGTGGGGGTCCATAGCCATACACTGGACTGGGTGGATTTGCAGGAGGGGGTGTAGGTGGGGGCCCATAGCCATACATCGGAGCAGGTGGATTTGCAGGAGGGGGTGTTGTCGAGGGCCCGTAGCCATACATTGAAGTAGGTGGATTTGCAGGAGGGGGTGTCGGTGGGGGCCCGTAGCCATACATTGGAGTTTGTGGATTTGCAGGAGGGGGTGTCGGTGGGAGACCGTAGCCATACATTGGACGAGGTGGATTTGCAGGTGCAGGTGTAGTTGGAGGTGGGGGCCCATACCCATTCGCTGGGCTAGGTGGATTTGCAGGTGCAGGTGTAGTTGGAGGTGGGGGCCCGTACCCATTCGCTGGGCTAGGTGGATTTGCAGGAGGGGGTGTTGGTGGAAGCCCATATCCATACGTTGGACTGGGTGGATTTGCAGGTGTTGGTGGAGCACCATATCTAAACTCATTTCTGGGTGCATCTTCAGGAACATCCTGTGATAGGGAGGAATATGAAGAAATTGAAGGGTCAGACGGATCCTTCAGCTCCCGTGATGAGAACGAGGAAGGTCTTGTCTTCGACGGGTTCCTTGAAATATGATTCCTATTTTTCTGACGGCTAGAATCGTGCGAAGCTTCTGAAGAATCCGTTAGTGTCGGATCATTGCAGTCATTGCCAGATTTACAACTACCAGATATGTAGCTGTATGTCCCCGTGTCTGAGCTCTCTTTGTCACGTGTGTCAATGAACTGACCTCTGTCTCCTTCGAAATGATAATGATAGTGGTAATAATACACGTCACCTTTAGTGTCATTGCGGGTACCACTGGGAAGTTGGTCGGCTGGGGTACTTTGTGGGTAGCCTGTGGACGAAGCCTGATCGCTTGTTGGAATTATGGGCTTCCATTCATCGGTGTCATCTCTAGAGCCCGTGGTTTCGAGAGGCAGGAACCCTGAAGGTGGCCTATAGTATGAACTTACCGGTTCCTCTTGTTCAGCTGTCGGGGGCAGGTATGTTGCCGAAGGCCTTCGTGTGGTTGGAATGGCAGTAGTTGGTGGTGCTGGTGGTAAAGGCTGTGGGTTGGCCTGGGATGGTAAGGCAGCAGGCACTGCAACATATAAGACAGAGGGAGGCTTGGGAGGGGCCGGAGTAGGGTCTCTGCTAGGGGGGCTGTACCCAGTAGCCAAGTTGGCTGCTGGTGCCTGCTGCCGTTGATCAGAACTGGCCCCTGATGTGAGACCTCTGTTTGTGAAAAGATAGATTTGTGCTGGAGTTATGGTGACCGAAGATGGGAGATTGGGCTCAGGATCTCGGGCAGATGTAGGTTGTGTTGGTGATTGGTTTCGATCAGGAACAAGGTAACGATTACTTGGATCTCTAACGGGAGGAGCTGGCGGGTCTCGTTGTTGGACAGCCACTGGTGTGTTTTGACTTGGTACAAGGTAATTACTGGGAGGAACGACTGCAGGGGGAGGAGCTGGTGGTTGTCGCTGTTGGCTTGATACGGGGTGATTACTGGGAGGAACTACTGCAGGGGGAGGAGCTTGTGGCTCTCGCTGTTGATTTGGCACGAGGTAATTACTGGAAGGAATTACTGCAGGGGGAGGAGCTGGTGGCTCTCGCTGTTGGCTTGGTGCGAGGTAACTACTGGAAGGAATTACTGCAGGGGGAGGAGCTGGTGGCTCTCGCTGTTGGCTTGGTACGAGGTAACTACTGGAAGGAATTACTGCAGGGGGAGGAGCTGGTGGCTCTCGCTGTTGATTTGGCACGAGGTAATTACTGGAAGGAACTACTGCTGGGGGAGGAGCTGGTGGCTCTCGCTGTTGGCTTGGTGCGAGGTAATTACTGAAAGGAACTACTGCAGGGGAAGGAGCTGGAAGCTGTTGCTGTCGGACAGCCACTGGAAAGTTTGATTGTGCTCTTTCTGCGGCAGTTGGTCGATAATTAGTGGCTAGAGAAGGTACGGCCGGCCTAGGATCTCTAACTGGGGCAACAAGATAGGAGTTAGGTTGCCGAAAACGAGGATTTTTAACCATGGTCATAAGCGACTGCAGGGTATCGCGTTGCTTTCTGTTTAATTCTGACAGCGACTTTATTTGTTGGTTGAAAATAGACTTTGCAAGTTTCAGTTCAAATTCTTCGCTTGTTTTGTCGTCTCTTAATAGTGGGCTCTCAAACGATTTGATTATCTCCATTGCGAATCTTAAGTCTTCCAGCCGTCGCCTTCTGAGTTCGGCAATCGCCTCTCCATCCAAGTCCTTCCCGAAGGAAACCCCTTTACTCTCATCTGAAGTACCCAAACTTTTCGAGAGTTCAGAAAGGTCGTCTTCATGAAATAAAGAATAAAATTCGACCAGTTCATCTCCGTGAGAGCTCTTGTCTCTTGGGTTGTCACTGATGGTCGAAGTTTCCATGGCCAGCTGGAAGTCCCCCTGGACGGCATGAGGGAAAGTGCTGGAGGTTGCATCGGGTGGTGGTGTGCTATCGTTGAAGGTGGTGGCCAGGTGCTGGGCGTAGCGGACCAGAAGCTGCAGGGCCTGGGAGGTGATGGCTGAGTCTGGTTCCCCCTGCCGGGACAGGTACAAAGGCTTCAGTTATTGAAATTGCAAATCATTTAGTCTCTTTAGAACGCCGATATGATCTTTGAGTGTGAGAGCCTGTAACGTAACGAGGACACTACAGGCAAGGCTCGTAACTTCAACCTGGGAGATCACAAACCTATCCAGGCCCTGGTTGCAGAATACATTTCATAGGAACAAATGTAACAGATCTGGTGACGTTTATTAGTATTAGCAAGTGAATTTGGTTTGATTTGATTTAGAAACTTGCATGAATATTGAATGAATAAAGAGGGAAAAGTATTCTCTGAAATATTTTTTCTTATATTAGCAGGAGAGCGTCCGGCGTTACCATGGGGAAATTAAAAAGCGGCATATGATGGCCTTAAATGGCCTTTGAGGCCAGTGTGTGGTATCTTAAAATCTTGTCCCAGTTTTGACTTACCTCTCCAAGACTGGGGGATCTCCTGGTGCTAACGTTTGACCGGGAAATAATAAGAACCAAACACGCGTCTGTCTAAAACATTCTCCAGGGCCTCCTTAAATCATCAAGTTACTCGTTAAGCATTCCCTAACTTTTCCCCAGGTCCTCCTCTAATTACCCGACATATCTATTGCAGTTCGTCCTCATATCTTCCTGAGGTCGTCCCCACGTTCAACAGACACCTTTCTAAGATCCTCATATATGTTGCTAAAGTCCTCAAAAAATCCCCTAAGACTTCCCTAAGTCTCTCCCATTGCCTCCGTTTGTGTATCTTTAATAATAGAAGATGTAATAATCTTCTATCATTAAATACAAAAAGAATTATAATCTTGATATTAGTGATGGTCTGTACAAATAAGGTTATTTCATTGTTGATGAAACATATATATATATATATATATATATATATATATATATATATATATATATATATATATATATATATATATATATATATATATATTTTTCTTCTTTTAACTATTCGCCATTTCCCGCGTTAGCGAGGTAGCGTTAAGAACAGAGGACTGGGCCTTTTTTGGAATATCCTCACCTGGCCCCCTCTGTTCCTTCTTTTGGAAAATTAAAAAAAAAAAGAGAGGGGAGGATTTCCAGCCCCCCGCTCCCTCCCCTTTTAGTCGCCTTCTACGACACGCGGGGAATACATGGGAAGTATTCTTAATCCCCTATCCCCAGGGATAATATATATATATATATATATATATATATATATATATATCTTTTTTTTCCCTCAAACCATTCGCCACTTCCCGCCTTAGCGAGGCAGCGCCAAGATCCTCATAGATACTAATAAATGTGAATGTACACTCTCTTTCATTCCATCTTTTGATGAACAGTGGAAAGAGAAACCTTGAAAACTGTGCTTAGTAAAGGTTTGGACAGAAAGAGGTATCAACTTAACTTATTTTATGTGTTATTTCTTTAGTTTTAGAAGTGGATTCTACTCTTAAACTGAAGATATTTCCTGTTTTGTTTATTCTTGAAAATCTTAGCCTCCTTCATACTTAGTAATCAGCACATTGTATTTTTAGATCATAGTTTTGAAGACTGGAAGTAATGTTCTCCCATTGAAAATGAGGTACCATTTGACATTTGGAGGTGACTTTACCATTCATTTTAATTTTTGTTATAGTGTGAATGCTTGGCATGATGAATTTTATTGTTCATTATGTTACTAAATATCATTAAGTAAACTGTTGCAGCCTAGCCTTACTTCCTTCATGATTTGTTTGTCAAGTCTCACTACATGAACTATTGAAGTGAAGCCTCATGATATATTGTATTTGATTGAAATATGAATAATCAATAGTTGTCAAAAATAAGTATTCTAGTTCAGGAATGTGATATGTTGTTAAGTAAAAGACAATGATGGCTAACACTAAGAGAACTAAAATTAAAACTGTTTTAGGTTAGGCCATAAGGATAATCTTGGTGACTGAATTTCTGTAGAGGTTTGATGCATGACGTGGTAAGGGTGAATGGAAGCATTATTCTCATTTTGGTGTGCAATGAATAATTGTGGCATTTTTTGTGATGTGTGAGTATTAATATGCATAAGAGGATTATCCCTGGGGATAGGGGAGAAAGAATACTTCCCACGTATTCCCTGCGTGTCGTAGAAGGCGACTAAAAGGGGAGGGAGCGGGTGGCTGGTAATCCTCCCCTCTCGTTTTTTTTTTTTTAATTTTCCTAAAGAAGGAACAGAGAAGGGGGCCAGGTGAGGATATTCCCTCTAAAGCCCAGTCCTCTGTTCTTAACGCTACCTCGCTAATGCGGAAAATGGCGAATAGTATGAAAGAAAGATATATATATATATATATATATATATATATATATATATATATATATATATATATATATATATATTGGAAAGGATCACAATTTTGCGCGTGATCAAGATATTCCTGAGTCCACGGAGAAAATGAAACACGATAAGTTCCCAAGTGCACTTTCGTGTAATAATCACATCATCAGGGGAGACACAAGAGAGAAATATAAGTCAGTTGATATACATCGAAGAGACGAAGCTAGGACGCCATTTGGTAAACATGTGATTGGCCAAAACATACAACGAGCTTTCATGAACTTATCATTTTACAAATTTTATCAACAATAAAGTTATCAAATTTGTATAGACCATGACTAATATTAAGACCATAATTCTTTGTGTATTCAATAATAGAAGATTCAGTGATATTTCTCTTAGTAATAGCGTTAGAGTTAATAACTGAGATGGCATTACTCCAGTCAATAAAATGATCATCGTTCTTAGCGTGATTAAACAAGGCATTTGATTCTTGTCCCGTTCTCATACTATATCTATGTTGCTTAAGTCTAACAGAAACATCCTGACCAGTCAGAATAACATAAAATTTATCACAATTTCCACAAGGCATTTTATAGATGCATCCAAGAGAATTTTCTGGTGAATTCCTGATAAAGATATTCTTTATAGTATTATTGTTGCTAAAGGCAACATGGGAAGTAAAGTGAAATTATTACTAAAAGGGAGAACTAAAAGATTCTTGGTGTCAGTGGGAGGTTTGGGCTCAACTCTATAAAATGATTTCTTTGCTAACTTAAGGGATTTATCAATGAAAGATCTAGGGTACTTTAACTTAGATCCAATAGAAAATATCTTCTCAAACTCATCATCAATAAACTCTTGACTGCAAGTACGTAATGCCCTAAGGAACATAGATTAAAATGATAATTTAACTCTGTCATGTTGAGATGAGTAATAATAGATATATGAGCATACATTGGTGGGTTTTCTGTATATGCTAAACTTAAACTTGTTTCCTTGCCTATGGATCATGCAATCTAAAAATGGTAACGTACCAGTATTTTCATTTTCTACATTAAATTTAATGGAAGGTACTAAATTGTTAAGTAAGGGGAGAAATATTTGTAAATTTCCATTTGTTGGCCAAACACAAAGAACATCATCTACATACCTAAACCAAATTGCATTAGAAGGTAAAATATCCTCTAGTAATTTTGTTTTAAAAAATTCCAAATAAAGATTAATCAGTACAGGTAAAAGAGGGATACCCATTGCCATAAGAACGGGACAAAAAATCAAATGCCTTGTTTAATCACATTAAAAACTATGATCATTGTATTGACTGGAATAATGCCATCTCAGTTATTAACGCTAACTCTGTTACCAAAAGAAATGTCATTGAATCTTCTATTATTAAATACACAAAGAATTGTAATCTTAATATTAGTGATGGTCTATACAAATTAGAAAACTTTATCGTTGATAAAATTTGTAAAATGATAAGTTTATAAACGCTCGTTGTATGTTTTGGACAATCACATGTTTACCAAATGACGTCCTAGCTTCGTCTCTTCGATGTATATCAACTGACTGTCTCATCTGATGATGTGATTATTACACGAAAGTGCACTTGGGAACTTATCGTGTTTCATTTTCCTCGCGGAGTCATAGGAATATATATATATATATATATATATATATATATCCCTGGGGATAGGGGAGAAAGAATACTTCCCACGTATTCCCTGCGTGTCGTAGAAGGCGACTAAAAGGGAAGGGAGCGGGGGGCTGGAAATCCTCCCCTCTTAATTTTTTTTCTTTTTTATTTTCCAAAAGAAGGAACAGAGAAGGGGGCCTGGTGAGGATATTCCCTAAAAGGCCCAGTCCTCTGTTCTTAACGCTACCTCGCTAATGCGGGAAATGGCGAATAGTATGAAAGAAAGAAAAGATATATATATATATATATATATATATATATATGGAAGCGGAAGTGGATCATAGGGTGGGGGAGGGGGCGAAAATTTTGGGAGCCTTGAAAAATGTGTGGAAGTCGAGAACATTATCTCGGAAAGCAAAAATGGGTATGTTTGAGGGAATAGTGGTTCCAACAATGCTGTATGGTTGCGAGGCGTGGGCTATGGATAGAGATGTGCGCAGGAGGATGGATGTGCTGGAAATGAGATGTTTGAGGACAATGTGTGGTGTGAGGTGGTTTGATCGAGTAAGTAACGTAAGGGTAAGAGAGATGTGTGGAAATAAAAAGAGCGTGGTTGAGAGAGCAGAAGAGGGTGTTTTGAAATGGTTTGGGCACATGGAGAGAATGAGTGAGGAGAGATTGACCAAGAGGATATATGTGTCGGAGGTGGAGGGAACGAGGAGAAGAGGGAGACCAAATTGGAGGTGGAAAGATGGAGTGAAAAAGATTTTGTGTGATCGGGGCCTGAACATGCAGGAGGGTGAAAGGAGGGCAAGGAATAGAGTGAATTGGAGTCATGTGGTATACAGGGGTTGACGTGCTGTCAGTGGATTGAAGCAAGGCATGTGAAGCGTCTGGGGTAAACCATGGAAAGCTGTGTAGGTATGTATATTTGTGTGTGTGGACGTGTGTATGTACATGTGTATGGGGGGGGGGGGGGTTGGGCCATTTCTTTCGTCTGTTTCCTTGCGCTACCTCGCAAACGCGGGAGACAGCGACAAAGTATAAAAAAAAAAAAAAAAAAAAAAAATATATATATATATATATATATATATATATATATATATATATATATATATATATATATATACATATATATATATATATATATATATATATATATATATATATATATATATATATATATATATATATATATATATATATATAATTCATATTTACTGCCTTTATTCATTCCCGTCACCACCCCGCCACACATGAAATTAAAAAATCCCTCCCCCCGCATGTACGCGAGGTAGCGCTAGGAAAAACCAACAAACGCCAAATTCGTTCACACTCAGTCTCTAGCTGTCATGTGTAATGCATCAAAACCACAGCTCCCCTTCCATATATATATATATATATATATATATATATATATATATATATATATATATATATATATATATATATATATATATATATATATATATATATATATATATATATATATATATCAGCACATTTTGGATGTTAATGTGCTGAGAGATGCAACTGGAGGGATGTCTGACCATTATCTTGTGGAGGCTAAGGTGAAGATTTGTATGGGTTTTCAGAAAAGAAGAGTGAATGTTGGGGTGAAGAGTGTGGTGAGAGTAAGTGAGCTTGGGAAGGAGACTTGTGTGAGGAAGTACCAGGAGAGACTGAGTACAGAATGGAAAAAGGTGAGAACAATGGAAGTAAGGGGAGTGGGGGAGGAATGGGATGTATTTAGGGAATCAGTGATGGATTGCGCAAAAGATGCTTGTGGCATGAGAAGAGTGGGAGGTGGGTTGATTAGAAAGGGTAGTGAGTGGTGGGATGAAGAAGTAAGAGTATTAGTGAAAGAGAAGAGAGAGGTATTTGGACGATTTTTGCAGGGAAAAAATGCAATTGAGTGGGAGATGTATAAAAGAAAGAGACAGGAGGTCAAGAGAAAGGTGCAAGAGGTGAAAAATAGGGCAAATGAGAGTTGGGGTGAGAGAGTATCATTAAAATTTAGGGAGAATAAAAAGATGTTCTGGAAGGAGGTAAATAAAGTGCGTAAGACAAGGGAGCAAATGGGAACTTCAGTGAAGGGCGCAAATGGAGAGGTGATAACAAGTAGTGGTGATGTGAGAAGGAGATGGAGTGCGTATTTTGAAGGTTTGTTGAATGTGTTTGATGATAGAGTGGCAGATATAGGGTGTTTTGGTCGAGGTGGTGTGCAAAATGAGAGGGTTAGGGAAAATGATTTGGTAAACAGAGAAGAGGTAGTAAAAGCTTTGCGGAAGATGAAAGCCGGCAAGGCAGCAGGTTTGGATGGTATTGCAGTGGAATTTATTAAAAAAAGAGGGTGACTGTATTGTTGACTGGTTGGTAAGGTTATTTAATGTATGTATGACTCATGGTGAGGTGCCTGAGGATTGGCGGAATGCGTGCATAGTGCCATTGTACAAAGGCAAAGGGGATAAGAGTGAGTGCTCAAATTACAGAGGTATAAGTTTGTTGAGTATTCCTGGTAAATTATATGGGAGGGTATTGATTGAGAGGGTGAAGGCATGTACAGAGCATCAGATTGGGGAAGAGCAGTGTGGTTTCAGAAGTGGTAGAGGATGTGTGGATCAGGTGTTTGCTTTGAAGAATGTATGTGAGAAATACTTAGAAAAGCAAATGGATTTGTATGTAGCATTTATGGATCTGGAGAAGGCATATGATAGAGTTGATAGAGATGCTCTGTGGAAGGTACTAAGAATATATGGTGTGGGAGGCAAGTTGTTAGAAGCAGTGAAAAGTTTTTATCGAGGATGTAAGGCATGTGTACGTGTAGGAAGAGAGGAAAGTGATTGGTTCTCAGTGAATGTAGGTTTGTGGCAGGGGTGTGTGATGTCTCCATGATTGTTTAATTTGTTTATGGATGGGGTTGTTAGGGAGGTGAATGCAAGAGTTTTGGAAAGAGGGGCAAGTATTAAGTCTGTTGGGGATGAGAGAGCTTGGGAAGTGAGTCAGTTGTTGTTCGCTGATGATACAGCGCTGGTGGCTGATTCATGTGAGAAACTGCAGAAGCTGGTGACTGAGTTTGGTAAAGTGTGTGAAAGAAGAAAGTTAAGAGTAAATGTGAATAAGAGCAAGGTTATTAGGTACAGAAGGGTTGAGGGTCAAGTCAGTTGGGAGGTGAGTTTGAATGGAGAAAAACTGGAGGAAGTGAAGTGTTTTAGATATCTGGGAGTGGATCTGGCAGCGGATGGAACCATGGAAGCGGAAGTGGATCATAGGGTGGGGGAGGGGGCGAAAATTCTGGGAGCCTTGAAGAATGTGTGGAAGTCGAGAACATTATCTCGGAAAGCAAAAATGGGTATGTTTGAAGGAATAGTGGTTCCAACAATGTTGTATGGTTGCGAGGCGTGCTATGGATAGAGTTGTGCGCAGGAGAATGGATGTGCTGGAAATGAGATGTTTGAGGACAATGTGTGGTGTGAGGTGGTTTGATCGAGTAAGTAACGTAAGGGTAAGAGAGATGTGTGGAAATAAAAAGAGCGTGGTTGAGAGAGCAGAAGAGAGTGTTTTGAAATGGTTTGGGCACATGGAGAGAATGAGTGAGGAAAGATTGACCAATAGGATATATGTGTCGGAGGTGGAGGGAACGAGGAGAAGAGGGAGACCAAATTGGAGGTGGAAAGATGGAGTGAAAAAGATTTTGTGTGATCGGGGCCTGAACATGCAGGAGGGTGAAAGGAGGGCAAGGAATAGAGTGAATTGGAGCGATGTGGTATACCGGGGTTGACGTGCTGTCAGTGGATTGAATCAAGGCATGTGAAGCGTCTGGGGTAAACCATAGAAAGCTGTGTAGGTATGTATATTTGCGTGTGTGGACGTATGTATGTACATGTGTATGGGGGTGGGTTGGGCCATTTCTTTCGTCTGTTTCCTTGCGATACCTCGCAAACGCGGGAGACAGCGACAAAGCAAAAAAAAAAAAAAATATATATATATATATATATATATATATATATATATATATATATATATATATATATATATATATATATATATATATATATATATATATATATATATAAACCGAGAGGGGAGGATTTCCAGCCCCCCGCTACCTTCTCTTTTAGTCGCCTTTTACAACACGCAGGGAATACGTGGGAAGTATTCTTTCTCCCCTATCCCCAGGGATAACAGAATTAATATATATATATATATATATATATATATATATATATATATATATATATATATATATATATATATATATATATATATATATATATATATCATACAAAGCTCCATCAGCCAGGATCGAACCTGGGACCCCTTGTGCAAGAGGTAGGCATGCTAACCGCTAGGCTAAGGGACTGTAAAATAGGAAACAACTATTCGAAATACTAAGTACTCGAATACCCTTCGTCTCACTATGGTGAGCAACGGGGTCTATCGGTTGTTTCCGAACAGAACACTTAGCCAGCTGAGAGCGTTTTACCGAACCAAACTCCGCGTTGTACAGTCAGGTTCGGTAAAACGCTCTCAGCTGGCTATGTGTTCTGTTCGGAAACAACCGATAGACCCCGTTGCTCACCATAGTGAGACGAAGGGTATTCGAGTACTTAGTATTTCGAATAGCTGTTTCCTATTATACAGTCCCTTAGCCTAGCGGTTAGCATGCCTGCCTCTTGCACAAGGGGTCCCAGGTTCGATCCTGGCTGAAGGAGCTTTGTATGTTCTATGAAGGTGCGCGTTCAAATACACTTTATTCGTATATATATATATATATATATATATATATATATATATATATATATATGTCATATTTGTTTTCCTTCGTCGCTGTCTCCCGCGTTTGCGAGGTAGCGCAAGGGAACAGACGAAAGAAATGGCCCATCCCACCCCCATACACATGTATATGCATACACGTCCACACACGCAAATATACATACCCATACATCTCAATGTACACATATATATAAACAAACAGACACATACATATATACACATGCACACAATTCACACTGTCTACCTTTATTCATTCCCATCGCCACCTCGCCACACATGGAATAACATCCCCCTCCCCCCTCATGTGCGCGAGTCAGCGCCAGGAAAAGACAACAAAGGCTCCATTCGTTCACACTAAGTCTCTAGCTGTAATGTAATAATGCCCGAAACCACAGCTCCCTTTCCACATCCAGGCCCCACAGAACTTTCCATGGTTTACCCCAAACGCTTCACATGCCCTGATTCACTCCATTGACAGCACGTCTACCCCGTTATACCACATCGATCCAATTCACTCTATTCCTTGCACGCCTTTCACCTTCCTGAATGTTCAGGCCCCGATCACTAAAAATCTTTTTCACTCCATCTTTCCACCTCCAATTTGGTCTCCCACTTCTCCTCGTTCCCTCCACCTCCGACACATATATCCTATTGGTCAATCTCTCCTCACTCATACTCTCCATGTGCCCAAACCATTTCAAAACACCCTCTTCTGCTCTCTCAACCACGCTCTTTTTATTTCCACACATCTCTCTTACGCTTACATTACTTACTCGATCAAACCACCTCACACCACATATTGTCTTCAAATATCTCATTTCCAGCACATCCACCCTCCTGCGCACAACTCTCTCCATAGCCCACGCCTCGCAACCATAAAACAATGTTCGAACCACTATTCCTTCAAACATACCCATTTTTGCTTTCCGATATAATGTTCTCGACTTCCACACATTCTTCAAGGCTCCCAGGATCTTCGGCCCCTCCCCCACTCTATGATTCACTTCCGCTTCCATGGTTCCATCCGCTGCCAAATCCACTCCCAGATATCTAAAACACTTTACTTCCTCCAGTTTTTCTCCATTCAAACTTACCTCCCAATTGACTTGACCCTCAACCCTACTGTACCTAATAACCTTGCTCTTATTCATATTTACTCTTAACTTTCTTCTTTCACACACGTTACCAAACTCAGTCACCAGCTTCTGCAGTTTCTCACATGAATCAGCCACCAGCACTGTATCATCAGCGAACAACAACTGACTCACTTCCCAAGCTCTCTCATCCCCAACAGACTTAATACTTGCCCCTCTTTCCAAAACTCTTGCATTCACCTCCCTAACAACCCTATCCATAAACAAATTAAACAACCATGGAGACATCACACACCCCTGCCGCAAACCTACATTCTCTGAGAACCAGTCACTTTCCTCTCTTCCTACACGTACACATGCCTTACATCTTCGATAAAAACTTTTCACTGCTTCTAACAACTTGTCTCCCACACCATATATTCTTAGTACCTTCCACAGAGCATCTCTATCAACTCTATCATATGCCTTCTCCAGATCCATAAATGCTACATACAAATTCATTTGCTTTTCTAAGTATTTCTCACATACATTCTTCAAAGCAAACACCTGATCCACACATCCTCTACCACTTCTGAAACCACACTGCTCTTCCCCAATCTCATCCTCTGTACATGACTTCACCCTCTCAATCAATACCCTCCCATATAATTTCACAAGAATACTCAACAAACTTATACCTCTGCAATTTGAGCACTCTCTCTTATCCCCTTTGCCTTTGTATATTGGCACTATGCACGCATTCCGCCAATCCTCAAGCACCTCACCATGAATCATACATATATTAAATAACCTTACCAACCAGTCAGCAATACAGTCACCCCCTTTTTTAATAAATTCCACTGCAATACCATCCAAACCTGCTGCCTTGCCGGCTTTCATCTTCCGCAAAGCTTTTACTACCTCTTCTCTGTTTACCAAATCATTTTCCCTAACCCTCTCACTTTGCACACCACCTCGACCAAAACACCCTATATCTGCAACTCTATCATCAAACACGTTCAACAAACCTTCAAAATACTCAATCCATCTCCTTCTCACATCACCACTACTTGTTATCACCTCCCCATTTGCCCCCTTCACTGAAGTTACCATTAGCTCCCTTGTCTTACGCACTTTATTTCCCTCCTTCCAGAACATCTTTTTATTCTCACTAAAATTTAATGATACTCTCTCACCCCAACTCTCATTTGCCCTCTTTTTCACCTCTTGCACCTTTTTCTTGACCTCCTGTCTCTTTCTTTTATACATCTTCCACTCATTTGCATTTTTCCCTGCAAAAGTCGTCCAAATGCCTCTCTTTTCTCTTTCACTAATAATCTTACTTCTTCATCCCACCACTCACTACCCTTTCTAATCAACCCACCTCCCACGCTTCTCATGCCGCAAGCATCTTTTGCGCACTCCATCACTGCTTCCCTAAATGCATCCCATTCCTCCCCCACTCCCCTTACCTCCATTGTTCACACTTTTTTCCATTCTGTACTCAGTCTCTCCTGGTACTTCCTCACACAAGTCTCCTTCCCAAGCTCACTTACTCTCACCACCCTCTTCACCCAACATACACTCTTCTTTTCTGAAAACCCATACAAATCTTCACCTTAGCCTCCACAAGATAATGATCAGACATCCCTCCAGTTGCACCTCTCAGCACATTAACATCCAAAAGTCTCTCTTTCGTGCGTCTATCAATTAACACGTAATCCAATAACGCTCTCTTGCCATCTCTCCTACTTACATACGTATACTTATGTATATCTCGCTTTTTAAACCAGGTATTCCCAATCACCAGTCCTTTTTCAGCACATAAATCTACAAGCTCTTCACCATTTCCATTTACAACACTGAACACTCCATGTATACCAATTATTCCCCCAACTGCCACATCACTCACCTTTGCATTCAAATCACCCATCACTATAACCCGATCTTGTGCATCAAAACCACTAACACACTCATTCAGCTGCTCCCAAAACACTTGCCTCTCATGATCTTTCTTCTCATGCCCAGGTGCATATGCACAAATAATCACCCATCTCTCTCCATCAACTTTCAGTTTTACCCATATCAATCTAGAATTTACTTTCTTACACTCTATCACATACTCCCACAACTCTTGATTCAGGAATAGTGCCACTCCTTCCCTTACTCTTGTCCTCTCACTAACCCCTGACTTTACTCCCAAGACATTCCCAAACCACTCTTCCCCTTTACCCTTGAGCTTCGTTTCACTCAGAGCCAAAACATCCAGGTTCCTTTCCTAAAACATACTACCTATCTCTCCTTTTTTCTCATCTTGGTTACATCCACACACATTTAGACACCCCAATCTGAGCCTTCGAGGAGGATGAGCACTCCTCGCGTGACTCCTTCTTCTGTTTCCCCTTTTAGAAAGTTAAAATAAAAGGAGGGGAGGGATTCTGGCCCCCCGCTCCCGTCCCCTTTAGTCGCCTTCTACGACACGTGAGGAATGCGTGGGAAGTATTCTTTCTCCCCTATCCCTGGGGATAGGGGAGAAAGTTTTTGTTTGTTGAATGTGTTTGATGATAGAGTGGCAGATATAGGGTGTTTTGGTCGAGGTGGTGTGCAAAGTGAGAGGGTTAGGGAAAATGATTTGGTAAATAGAGAAGAGGTAGTAAAAGCTTTACGGAAGATGAAAGCCGGCAAGGCAGCAGGTTTGGATCGTATTGCAGTGGAATTTATTAAAAAAGGGGGTGACTGTATTGTTGACTGGTTGGTAAGGTTATCTAATGTATGTATGATTCATGGTGAGGTGCCTGAGGATTGGCGGAATGCTTGTATAGTGCCATTGTACAAAGGCAAAGGGGATAAGAATGAGTGCTCAAATTACAGAGGTATAAGTTTGTTGAGTATTCTTGTGAAATTATATGGGAGGGTATTGATTGAGAGGGTGAAGGCATGTACAGAGCATCAGATTGGGGAAGAGCAGTGTAGTTTCAGAAGTGGTAGAGGATGTGTGGATCAGGTGTTTGCTTTGAAGAATGTATGTGAGAAATACTTAGAAAAACAAATGGATTTGTATGTAGCATTTATGGATCTGGAGAAGGCACATGATTGAGTTGATAGAGATGCTCTGTGGAAGGTTTTAAGAATATATGGTGTGGGAGGCAAGTTGTTAGAAGCAGGGAAAAGTTTTTATCGAGGATGTAAGGCATGTGTACGTATAGGAAGAGAGGAAAGTGATTGGTTCTCAGTGAATGTAGGTTTGCGGCAGGTGTGTGTGATGTCTCCGTGGTTGTTTAATTTGTATATGGATGGGGTTGTTAGGGGGGTGAATGCAAGAGTTTTGGAAAGAGGGGCAAGTATGCAGTCTGTTGTGGATGAGAGAGCTTGGGAAGTGAGTCAGTTGTTGTTCGCTGATGATACAGCGCTGGTTGCTGATTCATGTAAGAAACTGCAGAAGCTGGTGACTGAGTTTGGTAAAGTGTGTGAAAGAAGAAAGTTAAGAGTAAATGTGAATAAGAGCAAGGTTATTTGGTACAGTATGGTTGAGGGTCAAGTCAATTGGGAGGTAAGTTTGAATGGAGAAAAACTGGAGGAAGTAAAGTTTTTAGATATCTGGGAGTGGATCTGGTAGCGGATGGAACCATGGAAGCGGAAGTGAATCATAGGGTGGGGGAGGGGGCGAAAATCCTGGGAGCCTTGAAGAATGTTTGGAAGTCGAGAACATTATCTCGGAAAGCAAAGATGGGTATGTTAGAAGGAATAGTGGTTCCAACAATGTTTATGGTTGCGAGGCGTGGGCTATGGATAGAGTTGTGCGCAGGAGGGTGGATGTGCTGGAAATGAGATGTTTGAGGACAATGTGTGGTGTGAGGTGGTTTGATCGAGTAAGTAATGTAAGGGTAAGAGAGATGTGTGGAAATAAAAAGAGCGTGGTTGAGAGAGCAGAAGAGGGTGTTTTGAAATGGTTTGGTCACATGGAGAGAATGAGTGAGGAAAGATTGACTAAGAGGATATATGTGTCAGAGGTGGAGGGAACGAGAAGTGGGAGACCAAATTGGAGGTGGAAAGATATATATGTATATATATATATATATATATATATATATATATATATATATATATATATATATATATATATATATATATATATATATATATATACGTACCTATACATCTCAACGTATGCATATATATACACACACAGAAATATACATATATGCACATGTGTATATTTCATACTGTCTGCCCTTATTCATTCCCATCGCCACCCCGCCACACATGAAATAACAACCCTCTCCCCCCACATGTGCGCGAGGTAGCGCTAGGAAAAGACAACAAAGGCCACATTTGTTCACACTAAGTCTCTAGCTGTCATGTAATAATGCACCGAACCCACAGCTCCCTTTCCATATCCAGGCCCCACAGAACTTTCACCCTCCTGCATGTGCAGGCCCCGATCACTCAAAATCTTTTTCATTCCATCTTTCCACCTCCAATTTGGTCTCCCACTTCTCCTCGTTCCCTCCCCCTCTGACACATATATCCTCTTGGTCAATCTTGCCTCACTCATTCTCTCCATGTACCCAAACCATTTCAAAACATCCTCTTCTGCTCTCTCAACTACATTCTTTTTATTACCACACATCTCTCTTACCTTATCATTACTTACTCGATTAAACCACCTCGCACCACATATTGTCCTCAAACATCTCATTTCCAGCACATCCACCCTCCTCCGCACAACCCTATCCATAGCCCACACCTCGCAACCATATATATTTTGAGCGACTTGGCCCTGAACATGCAGGACGGTGAAAGGCGTGCAAGGGTAGAGTTAATTGGAACGATGTGGTATACCAGGGTGAACGTGCTGTCAATGGATTGAACCAGGGTATGTGAAGAGTCTGAGGTAAACCATAGGTTTTGTTGGGCCTAGATGTGGAAAGGGAGCTGTGGTTTCGTTGCATTACACATGACTGCTAGAGACTGAGTGTGAACGAATTTGGCCTTTGTTGTCTTTTCCTAGCGCTACCTCGGGCGCGTGTGGTGTGAGGAGGGTGCTATTTCATGTGTGGCGGGGTGGCTACGGAAATGGATGAGAGCTGCAAGTATGAATATGTACATGCGTATATACGTATATGACTATGTATGTATATGTATATATGCGTTGAAATGTATAGGTATGTATGTGTGGGTATATGAGAGAGAGAGAGAGAGAGAGAGAGAGAGAGAGAGAGAGAGAGAGAGAGAGAGAGAGAGAGAGAGAGAGAGAGAGAGAGAGAGAGAGAGAGAGACGTCAATATTGACTAAGTCTTTGTGGTACATGTTTTGCAGGGAATTATACAAGAGAGAGAGAGAGAGAGAGAGAGAGAGAGAGAGAGAGAGAGAGAGAGAGAGAGAGAGAGAGAGAGAGAGAGAGAGAGAGAATGATCCTTGATTTGAGAAATTAACAGATCTTCGAGGCTCTAGAGCCGTCTACTAAGGACAGGAGTGGAAAGTTGGTCCAACAAATTATCGAAAATTAACCCAGATGTACCCAGATGAAGGAGAATTACCCAAATGAATCCAGTGTACCTAAGATGAATCTTATAGTTTGATTGAAGGCTCTATAAAAAATATAGAGGTAAGGTAGTGCCTGAAGCCTTGAAAAACTATAACTGGTCACCGAACTTTGGTTAGGTTACAAAAATCCATGTAAATTGTAGTCGCTTCAGTTAGCCTGTAATGACTCATCTGGGTAGCTTTGCCTTCATCTACTCACATCTAGGCAAATCTTCCGATATGAGAATTTGATCCGTTCGATGTACATATCTGAAGGTGAAATAACTTTACTGGTTTATCTGTAAAGACAAAAAATGATCGGCAACATTACATGTAATACCAAGTAAATTACTTAACATGTTCTTATATTGTAGATTCATACAAAATCAATAACAAATGTCCAAAAGCACCCCAGAATAGCTGTTAATTAATGATATGAGAAAACACCGAGTTCTTTACGAACCTTTGAACTACTGTTTCTTTTGGATGGTAGCTGGAACCTGTGGGTGTTGTGTTTGGGTGGCCGCTGTGATTTGACATCCTGCTCAGGGTTGTCGAAGTAATCAGGGTTATCTCCATCGTCCATATCCGAGGGTACAATAAAATCGGATAGGTCAAAGAGGCTGCTGTGTCTATCTGGTGCCCTGGACTTTAGTCGAGGAGTCACTTGGCGGTTGACGGCACGGCTCGCGCCAAAATTGTGGAAGGTGGCGCCCGCGTTCGGAATTTCGTCGAAGAGTGAGCCACTTTGCCTCTGGCTTGTCCCTCCCGTGGAGACTGTGGCTGAGGCGACTCTTGACTTTGGTTTCTTGACGTTATAAAAACCAGATACCGGGAAACTGGGCGAAGAGAGGACGTCCTTTTGAATACCATCCCTCTGGAGTTCCTTCATGCTGAGAGACATCTTGGGGCCGCCAAAGAGTGAAGATCCCTGTGTGGAGTGAGGCGTGGATGGGGAGGTATCACCGATACCCAGGGTCATGTCCACTTCATCGAAGAGGGACTGTCCACTCGCCAGGAAGATGAAGCTGCACATCACCAGGTATCCTGGAATATAGTGGTTCATGTTAGTCCGTTTGTCATGTAATGTTAGTGGTTCAAGGAAGCCATGACATACACAGTCGTCAGGTGTTGCTCATTCTGAAGGGAATGTGATTACCAAGAACTGCGAATATCAAATTAAGGGATGCCATTATAAAACTATGGATAGCGACTATCAAATAAAATGCTGCAAGTACATAACCAAAGAGTGGGATTATAAGACCAAGGATTTCGGCTATCAAACCAAGGACTGCAGTTATCAAATTAAGGAATACCATCTTCAAATTAAAGACTGTGAATATCAAACCAAGGATTGCAGACATCATGGCAAGAGTTGAGATATTCAAACCAAGGATTACGAATATCAAAGGAAAGATTGCGACTCTTACCAATGCATGGGATTATCACCAAAGTATTACAGTTACTAAATCAAAGACAACCATGGGTTACGCATATCAAATCTAGGGGGTAACGAGTTACAAACGAAGGGTTGTAATTATCAAACCAAAGGCTGCGATTATTAAACTAAGGGTTACCATTATCAAACCAAGATGTTTGACATAAGACATACTATTACTGAATTTGAAATGACTCAGTTACTGACAACAGTTATAGTGCCAAAAATCGGTTCTTACAGTAAGTAAAACTACGCTGTGGAAGTGTTGTTGAAGTGTGAAACTGCGAAGCACCAACTTCATTGGACTACCAGGGTCCCTTATGTACCCAGTGATCGTAGCAACTTACTATACATATATATATATATATATATATATATATATATATATATATATTACATATCGATCCTGGCTGTTGGAGATTTGTATGTTCTATGAAGGTGCGCATTCCTATGCACTTTGTTCGTATTCGTATACCTCCGCGTTGTACAGTTAGGTTTGATAAAATGCTACCTGCTGGCAATGTGAGCCTGATGGAAAATGACCGGTGTAGACCCCGTTGCTCACCAACGTGAGACGAAGGGTATTCGAGTACATTATATTCGAATAGTCATTTCCGTATTAGGGGCGGTCATAGCCTAGCGGTAGCGCTCCCGCCTGTTGCACAGGGGTCCCGGCTTCGATCCTGGCTTTTGGAGGTTTGTATGTTATATATATATATATATATATATATATATATATATATATATATATATATATATATATATATATATATATATATATATATATATATATATATATATATATTCCTACGAGTCCACGGGGAAAATGAAACACGAAAAGTTCCCAAGTGCACTTTCGTGTAATAATCACATCATCAGGGGAGACACAAGAGGGGAATATAACAGTCAGTTGATATACATCGAAGAGACGAAGCTAGGACGCCATTTGGTAAACATGTGATTGTCCAAAACGATTTACCAAATGGCGTCCTAGCTTCGTCTCTTCGATGTATATCAACTGACTGTTATATTCCTCTCTTGTGTCTCCCCTGATGATGTGGTTATTACACGAAAGTGCACTTGGGAACTTTTCGTGTTTCATTTTCTCCGTGGACTCGTAGGAATATCTTGATCACGCGCAAAATTGTGATTCTTTCCAACATATATATATATATATATATATATATATATATATATATATATATATATATATATATATATATATATATATATATATATATATATATATATATATATATATATATGTATATATATATGTATATATATATATATATATATATATAGATATATATATATATATATATATATACATATATATATATATATATATATATATATATATATATATATATATATATATATATAAATATATATATATATATATACATATATATATATATATATATATATATATATATATATATATAGCAAGCACTGAAATTGTGCCCCTTTCCAAACATATGACACCAATATTTTTTATTTTTATTACCTCCGCCAAGGAGATTATGTTTTTCCTGGCATTTTGTTTGTCTGTGAGCAACTTTCAACAAAAGTTATGAACAAATTTTGATGGAATTTTCAGGGAAAGTCAGAAATGACACAAGGACCAATTGATTAAACTTTGGAAGCGATCCGAATCATTGTCTGGATCCAGGATGCCATTATGGAAATATCAATTTTTGTGAATAACTATTGAACTAATAATGATATCAATGTGATTCCAAATGCCAAAAATATGTGTTCATGGTCAAGAAATGTAAATCTTTAAAATCCGAATCATTGTCTGGATCCAGGACGCCATTATGCCACTGATGCCTCCATTCAAGTGGCGACCAAGGCACCTGCCCTACCTGCCATACCCTAGATACGCCAGTGGATTCAAACAATCTAAGGACAGACTTACCATCTTAGGATGCTCAAACATTTAATATTTGTTTGATTTAAATATCTAGCAGTCCATGGTATACTTTAGACACATGGCAGATGTATAATTAGTGAGTTAGAGGTGTGTTGATGAATCATTATTACATGACCACGGTTGGTCCGGCAAAATGGTTAATCCGATAAGGTTTTGGAACCAAGAGTGCTGGAAAATCAGTGGTGTACATGTACTAGCAACACTGCCCCCATTTTTGCTAGAAATCTTTTTTGTCCCTTATCAAATAATTCAGGATCATGTTCAGCCTGGTCCTCTAAATCTAGCTAAAAGCTGCACAGTTTCCTTCTTAAGAAACCAATGCAATGTGGAGAAAAATTATTGTGCCCTGCCACCTCAGCCATCGCCCAGACTAGGTGCATGACCTTGAAGTTGGGGTGTGAAACTTGACGCATGATTGTCCATCAAGAGGCATCACTCAGATCACATAAATATCAGTCTAAAGGCATTAAGGAGTTAATGTTAGAAATAATATACTGTATCATCCCTGAGAATAAGGGAGAAAGAATACTGCTCACATAGCTCCAGCAAGTTGTAGAGGGCATCTAAGAGGGGGGGCTAGAAATCCCTCCCTTCGTTATTGCTATTTTTTAAAAGATGCAACAAAAGGAAATGAGCCAAGCAAGGATTTTTTTCAGGTAGGAAATAGCTAACAAGTATGAAAGTAAAAAAAAATTACAGTATGTCTTGTTTTTGTTATTATATGTATATTGTTTATCCCTGGGGATAGGGGAGAAAGAATACTTCTCATGTATTCCCTGCATGTTGAAGAAAGCGACTAAAAGGGGAGGGAGCAGGGGGCTGGAAATCCTCCTCTCTCGTTTTTAATTTTCCAAAAGAAGGAACAGAGAAGGGGGCCAAGTGAGGATATTCCCTCAAAGGCTCAGCCCTCTGTTCTTAAAGCTACCTCGCTAATGCGGGAAATGGCGAACAGTATAAAAAAAAATATATATATATATATATATATATATATATATATATATATATATATATATATATATATATATATATATATGTATATATATATATATATATATATATATATATATATATATATATATATATATATATATATATATATATATATATATATAAATATTATCCCTGGGGATAGGGGAGAAAGAATACTTCCCACGTATTCCCTGCGTGTCGTAGAAGGCGACTAAAAGGGAAGGGAGCGGGGGGCTGGAAATCCTCCCCTCTCGTTTTTTTTTTATTTTTTTTTTTCCAAAAGAAGGAACAGAGAAGGGGGCCAGGTGAGGATATTCCCTCAAAGGCCCAGTCCTCTGTTCTTAGCGCTACCTCGCTAATGCGGGAAATGGCGAATAGTATGAAAAAAAAAAAAAAAATATATATATATATATATATATATATATATATATATATATATATATATATATATATATATATATATATATATATATACATATATATATACATATATATATATATATATATATATATATATATATATATATATATATATATATATATATATATATATATATATATATATATATATATATATATATATATACCTGGACGATTTTTGCAGGGAAAAATGCAATTGAGTGGGAGATGTATAAAAGAAAGAGACAGGAGGTCAAGAGAAAGGTGCAAGAGGTGAAAAAGAGGGCAAATGAGAGTTGGGGTGAGAGAGTATCATTAAATTTTAGGGAGAATAAAAAGATGTTCTGGAAGGAGGTAAATAAAGTGCGTAAGACAAGGGAGCAAATGGGAACTTCAGTGAAGGGCGCAAATGGGGAGGTGATAACAAGTAGTGGTGTTGTGAGAAGGAGATGGAGTGAGTATTTTGAAGGTTTGTTGAATGTGTTTGATGATAGAGTGGCAGATATAGGGTGTTTTGGTCGAGGTGGTGTGCAAAGTGAGAGGGTTAGGGAAAATGATTTGGTAAACAGAGAAGAGGTAGTAAAAGCTTTGCGGAAGATGAAAGCCGGCAAGGCAGCAGGTTTGGATGGTATTGCAGTGGAATTTATTAAAAAAGGGGGTGACTGTATTGTTGACTGGTTGGTAAGGTTATTTAATGTATGTATGACTCATGGTGAGGTGCCTGAGGATTGGCGGAATGCGTGCATAGTGTCATTGTACAAAGGCAAAGGGGATAAGAGTGAGTGCTCAAATTACAGAGGTATAAGTTTGTTGAGTATTCCTGGTAAATTATATGGGAGGGTATTGATTGAGAGGGTGAAGGCATGTACAGAGCATCAGATTGGGGAAGAGCAGTGTGGTTTCAGAAGTGGTAGAGGATGTGTGGATCAGGTGTTTGCTTTGAAGAATGTATGTGAGAAATACTTAGAAAAGCAAATGGATTTGTATGTAGCATTTATGGATTTGGAGAAGGCATATGATAGAGTTGATAGAGATGCTCTGTGGAAGGTATTAAGAATATATGGTGTGGGAGGCAAGTTGTTAGAAGCAGTGAAAAGTTTTTATCGAGGATGTAAGGAATGTGTACGTGTAGGAAGAGAGGAAAGTGATTGGTTCTCAGTGAATGTAGGTTTGCGGCAGGGGTGTGTGATGTCTCCATGGTTGTTTAATTTGTTTATGGATGGGGTTGTTAGGTAGGTGAATGCAAGAGTTTTGGAAAGAGGGGCAAGTATGAAGTCTGTTGGGATTGAGAGAGCTTGGGAAGTGAGTCAGTTGTTGTTCGCTGATGATACAGCGCTGGTGGCTGATTCATGTGAGAAACTGCAGAAGCTGGTGACTGAGTTTGGTAAAGTGTGTGAAAGAAGAAAGTTAAGAGTAAATGTGAATAAGAGCAAGGTTATTAGGTACAGTAGGGTTGAGGGTCAAGTCAATTGGGAGGTGAGTTTGAATGGAGAAAAACTGGAGGAAGTGAAGTGTTTTAGATATCTGGGAGTGGATCTGGCAGCGGATGGAACCATGGAAGCGGAAGTGGATCATAGGGTGGGGGAGGGGGCGAAAATTCTGGGAGCCTTGAAGAATGTGTGGAAGTCGAGAACATTATCTCGGAAAGCAAAAATGGGTATGTTTGAAGGAATAATGGTTCCAGCAATGTTGTATGGTTGCGAGGCGTGGGCTATGGATAGAGTGGTGCGCAGGAGGATGGATGAGCTGGAAATGAGATGTTTGAGGACAATGTGTGGTGTGAGGTGGTTTGATCGAGTAAGTAACGTAAGGGTAAGAGAGATGTGTGGAAATAAAAAGAGCGTGGTTGAGAGAGCAGAAGAGGGTGTTTTGAAATTGTTTGGGCACATGGAGAGAATGAGTGAGGAAAGATTGACCAAGAGGATATATGTGTCGGAGGTGGAGGGAACGAGGAGAAGTGGGAGACCAAATTGGAGGTGGAAAGATGGAGTGAAAAAGATTCTGTGTGATCGGGGCCTCAACATGCAGGAGGGTGAAAGGAGGGCAAGGAATAGAGTGAATTGGAGCGATGTGGTATACCGGGGTTGACGTGCTGTCAGTCGATTGAATCAGGGCATGTGAAGCGTCTGGGGTAAACCATGGAAAGCTGTGTAGGTATGTATATTTGCGTGTGTGGACGTATGTATATACATGTGTACGGGGGTGGGTTGGGCCATTTCTTTCGTCTGTTTCCTTGCGCTACCACGCAAACGCGGGAGACAGCGGCAAAAAAAAAAAAAAAAAAATATATATATATATATATATATATATGAGAGAGATTGTATTTTGTGTTTCAGACTCAATTGTCTGTTGACGTTTTACTTCCTTCGTTCCCTCCTTCTATATTCCTTATGCTGACCCTATGGAAACATTGTCCCACCACCATAGAGGAGGAGCCCCTAGCGATATTCATCGCCATATTGTTACACCAGCAACATGAGCGGAGGGTCTCCAGGTGCAGTGACCCGTGGAGCCCAAGGCAGATGTTCGGGCGATAGCGCAGCCCGGCATCCGAGCTGATCCACTGTCTTGAGAAAGCTTCGAGCCGTGATTCGAGTCGTTATGGTGATTCGGCGCAGCTGCCAGCTGTTATTTGAAATGAATAAAGTTTCCGTATTACTTCGGTGTTTATGTTGAACCTTTGATAAAGATGTATCATTAGCTTCTGTATTCTTGAAGGGTAGCTGGGATAGCTGACGAGAATAGGGAGATATATAGCTGACTGGGAAAGGGAGATGTATTGCTGATGAGGAGGGGAAGATATATATCTCTTGGGAAGGGGGGAGATATATGGCTGATGGGGAAGGGGAGATATATAGTTCATGGGGAGGGCGAGATATATGGCTGATGAGGAGGGCGAGATATATGGGTGATGGGGAAGGGGAGATATATAGTTCATGGGGAGGGCGAGATATATGGGTGATGGGGAAGGGGAGATATATAGCTGATGGGGAGGGCGAGATATATGGCTGATGGGGAGGGCGAGATATATGACTGATGGGGAGGGCGAGATATATAGCTGATGGGGAGGGGACCTCTGAAATGTATATTAATCACTACCAGGTCGTGCGACTTGTGGAATGCATATAAATCACTGCCAGGTTGCAAGACTTTTGGAATGTACGTGAATCATTCCAGGTTGCGCGACTTGTGGAATCTATGTAAATCAAACCCAGGCTGTACGTCGTGTGGAATGTATATAAATCACACCCAGGTTGCATGACTTTTGTAAAGTAGTACGTAAGACACTTACTGGTCGTGAGCCTGAATGTATTTTGGGTTTTATTGCAAGACGAGTGTAAAGACGGAGGGGTAGGACCTATCAAAGCTTTGTAGTGGTAACCATTTGGTGGCAGTGAGAGCCTTTATGATAGGTCATCAGATCTAACGTGTTCCAGGACCGCTAAAGGTCGTGGATGCAGGCGTGAGATTACGTGGTTAGATGTACCGGCTGTTAATTGCTACTTGGTTATAAATCCAGAATCCCTGATATGAGAGTTATTCTAAGGAGTGGCAAGTACTGCTCGGAAGTCATGAAAACCAATTAAAGATGGGAGGGAGGGTCGTGTTCAAGTCTTGGGAACCTATTGAGAGAGGAAAGTACCTTAAGGTAGGTAAGGCCAGTTAGGTGTGAGAGCTTTCTAGAACCCGTGAGAGTTGGCCAGAGGATGAGGGAAGTTACCTAAGCTCGTCAGAAATAAAGGTAAAGGTATGTAAGTGTCATTCGAGCCAGCTAGATTTTAAAGCTACCTGATCTTTATAGCCAACTGGAAATGAGAAGTGCTCAGAAACCCAAGCTAGAGCCACCCAGAGATTGAGTGAGCCACTGAGAGGGTATGAGAGCTACTTAATGTTCGTGGGAGCCAGATATTTTCGTGAAAACTAAGTACAGTGAGTGTAAGCGACTCCTTGGTTATATGAGCCATCGTAAGGTCTTGGGAAACACCCAAAGGTCGTAGAAACACCCACGGGACTCCCACACCCACACGTCATTGAGGATACACCTAAAAGGAGTAGGGAACACCCACAGGTCGTTGATTGTACACCCAGGAGCTGTAGGGGACACTCACAGGTCGTTGGGTACACCCTGAAGTCGTGAGGGACACCCACAGGCCGTTGAAGGTACACCCAGAAGCAATAGGGGACACGCAGAGGTCGTTGGGTACACCCAGAAGCAGTAGGGGACACCCAGAGGTCGTTGCTGGTACACTCAGAAGCAGTATTGGACACCCACAGGTCGTTAGGTACGCCCTGAAGGCGTAGGAGACACCCATGGTCGTTGAGGATGCACCCACAAACCGTAAGGGACACCCATAGGCTATTGGGTGTACCCAGAAGCAGTAGGGGACACCCAAAGGTCGTTAGGGGTACACCCAGAAGCAGTAGGCGACACTAACAGGTCGTTGAGGTACACCAGAAGCAGTAGAGGACACCCACAGGTCGTAGGGATACACCCAGAAGCAGTAGGGAACACCCACAAGTTGTTAGGGTACACTCAGAAGCAGAAGGGGACACCTCCAGTTCGCTGGGTATACCCAGAACCAGTAGAGGACACGCACAGGTCGCTGGGAGTACACTCATGACTAGCAGGGGACACCTACAGGTAGTTGGGGTACACCCAGAAGCAGTATGGGACACCTACAGGTTGTTGAGGGTACACTCAGAAGCAAATGGGGACACCCACAGTTCGCTGGGTACACCCGGAAGCAGTAGGAGACACCCACAGGTCGTTGGCAACACCCTTATGTAGTAGGGGACACCCACAGTTCGTTGGGTACACCCAGAAACAGTAGTGGACACCCACAGTTCGTTAGGTATACCCAGAAGCAGTAGGGGACACCAAGAGGTCATTAGGGGTATACCCAGAAGCAGTAGGGGACACTAGCAGGTCGTTGAGGTACACCAGAAGCTGTAGGGGACACCCACAGGTCGTTGGGTACACCCAGAAGCAATGAGGGACACCCACAGGTCGTTGGGGTACACGCAGAAGCAATAGGGGACACCGACAGGTCGTTGGAAGTACACCCAAAAGTAGTAGGGGACACTCACAGGTCATTTGGGTACACCCAGAAACAATAAGGGACACCCAAAGGTCGTTGGGATACACCCAGAAGCAGTAGGGAACACCCACAGGTAGTTAGGGTACACCAGAAGTAGTAGGGATCACCCACAGGTCATTGGGTACAACCAGAAGTCGTAAGGGACACCCACAGGTCGTTAGGTACACCCAAAGGCCTTTGGGTACACCCAGAAGTCGTAGGGGACACCCACGTCGTTAGGTACACCCAGAAGCAATAGGGGACACCCACAGATCGTTGGGAGTACATTCGGAAGCAATAGGGCACACACACGGGTCGTTGGATACAACCACAAGTCGTAGTGGACACCCACGGGTCGTTGGGGGTCCGTAGGGAAGACCCACGGATCGTTGGAGGACACGCAGAAGTCGTAGGGGACACCTACAAGTCGCGTGGGGACACCTACAAGTCGTGTGGGAACACCTACACTTAAAGACACCTACAGTTAGCTGGCGAGCACGTGAAAGTCGTAGAAGGCTGCTAGAGGTTGTGAAAGTCAACCGTGCGCTGGATGGGACGATCCTATGCGAATCGGAAAATGTTGCGATCAGATGGTGACACAAGTGTTCAGCTAAGGTTGTTTTGATATCAAAGATTCCTTTCAACTAAGCTTGAGCTGGTGCCATGCCAGCTAACTGTTGGTATCTTTAGTGGCAATTAAACTACGCTTACCAAGCGCTACATGTACGTACATTCCGCCAAACTAATATCACTGTATCAGGATATGGTAGACAAAATATGTCCTTAATGATAATACATATTCATACGAATGGCTGGACTCGGTGGAGTCAAGATGTACAAGGTAATAAAACCCACATATGGACCACTACTTGGTGAGGTTTGGTCTGCCGGCGTCTCTGTCGTGACGCGTTGGCTAACTAAACGTATTCTGGGCAACCATGTGTGTGCGTTTTTATCGTCAACTCAAGCACGTCAGCGATTAAAAAGATTTAAGATTTTCTTCTGATTTGTTTGGAATCTTGTACACTTTATCATATCTTAAGCAATTGGGAAATCACTTAAGAAGATATTACATGATGATGGGAGATAATTGAAATGAATATGTTATCTACGTCATCAAAATGATTTTTGCCGTCTGTTTACAGTAAATGTCCATTCATTCCTTGCGAATCCTACAACTAGAGGCAATTATGTATTGTAGCTGGCGTGACTATTTCTTAATGATTAAGGAGGCGATGACCTCCGTGGTTAGCCCAGGCGTAAATCATCTTACCTCACGTTGCTTCAGGTCCCACACCACATACCAATTTCCCCACAGTCGTTGTCACAGTCTACTATGATTGGTTCTTGCTTATTGTCTGCCAGAATTAGTTAAACTTCGCTCGAGTGACGTTTTGACTTCGTAAATCGTGCTAGGTTTTTAGATATGTTCACAATAAATTTGATCATACTTCCCACATAATAAACTTTGCATTGTAGATTTCTATTATTCACACCTAGCACTAAAAAACTCAATATGGATTAGCTTTGTCTTCGCTAGCATGTGGACAGCCTACTAGCTTCATGTGTCCTCCTCCGCTCAGACCTTTTCCATCCCTTCCACGTCTTCTCTTAGGATAAATACCCGTTACCCCTGACCAGCAACAACAACAGTGGAGTGCACGAAGCTTCGCTGTGTTACAGAGGCGAGACAAAACACAAACTTCATGATGTTACATTTGGGTGACGCGCTCGAAGGTCACTGAGTTCTCTGAAAGTTCGTCTTGGGAGAGGTATTCCGCGTAGGTCTTCGCAGGTTTGAATACAACGACCTGTTGTGGGATAGGAGTGCAGGTAGAACAGGAATGCTTGGTTTAAACCCTGACAGTAAGACAAGCGTTGCAATGGACAGACGAGTTATGATTCCGTCCTTCGTCAATGAGAAACAATGGTAAAAACAGACCCACATATATAGCAATGTTCCCTATTATTTACGTAATACGAAAGTGAAGTTCTGGTTTTGATTCATGTGTTAATGACACGAGTTATCTCATATTTAAATTTGCTACGCTGGATGACGGAAGGAACCATGATGTATCTTCCTTAATGCCAGAAGGTAGGTACAACACGACAGATAGAATTTCTGTTATTTCTTCCACTTATCTGCCTCCAATAGATTGTTCTCACTGGAATACAAAAGAGAAAAAGACATGCCCATCATACCTGCTGGTTAGGATTCCTGGCTACGAGCAGGTTATCCGGGAGAAGGGACCTGTCATGTTCTACCCAGGATGAATAGTGGAGCGAAGAATGTGTGATGCGTCGACGTGCCTGAGTTTAATAGTTAGAAAAAGATGTGTTTGATTATGAGTATCAGGAGAATAGAATAGAACTGCAGTGTTGCTTATCGGTACGGTCATAGATCAGAGGCATAGTGTTTATAGACTTTAGGTGAGTGTGCTACAGTGTAATGTTATCAATCCAAAGCGAAGTTGTCTGCGTCGAGATGAATATGCACTATGCATACGAACAGCAGTCACCCGCATTGCTGCTTGATCTCATGTTTACGTCTCGTCAGTGCCTCGTAATTTCCTGAGGTAGATGATGAATATTATGGGCTGAAGCCGAGGGTACTGTTGTTATTGTCATGCCAGTTATAGCTTAATTTCAAGGTGTGGAGACGGGCGACCTGCAACCTGGTTTAGGTAATGGCATGCTGTCATCTAAGACAAAGAATGCTTTGTCTGGACAATCCAAAGACAGAGATGATCTCACACAATTCAAGCTAATCATGCAACATCATGAATGTGATGTTCCATATAATGAGTATGGACTTGATGTTGTCCTTATCAAGGGTGAGGATAGTGCTCCTGAGGAGGATAGTATCACTGATAGCACCATTAGATTTCTAAAGCGTGTACCTGGTGACCCACTATTATAGATGTATAACATGAGTTATGGCGCGGTTCACCAACAGTACCTTCCTCATGAACCAACAGTCTTACTGTAGTAATACCAAAACATAAATAGCGTGATGAATGTCGACTCGTCCCGCTGACGAGCTGCCTGTGCAAAACTCTTGAGAGGATAGTGCTCAGCAGACCACTGCACGATGTCAACAGTTTCACACGATAGAGGTGTACATTACTGTCCCATAACTTCCTACAGTTCCTGGGGACAGACGACACAAATAAACCATATGTCTCGACTTCCAAGCTGCTGAAATGGATGTAGGTGGTCAACTCTTGCACTGGATACTCGGATATCTCTCCAATAGAAAGTTATCTGTGTTATCCAGCTTGTTTCATATACTAATCAGAACATTCTTGAAATAAAACCCACTTAGTCCTCGGAACATAAGTATTACTTATGCTGATAATATTCTTGTAGACAGCAAAACATATCGTGAAATGCAAACCGTTCTTAACTACATGTACACAGCCTGTGACTGTCCTGGCATGACTGTTTCTACAGAGAAAACCAGTTTGTTTAAGATTGGTAATTGGTAATGGTCGGATCAGACCTTCTGAACTGAAAATTGATGGAAAACCCATTGGCCATGTCTCCTCTTTTAGATGTCTCAGCATCTCTGTCCCATGTACTGCATCTGCTGTACGAAAACTAAATCGACAATGTGTAGACAGGTTAAGAACAATCCAAATTATGAGGCAAATGTTCGAAATTGCTATAATGTACTTGGCTAATATAATGTCTACGAAAGACTACCAAACACCAATTTCAGTCGTACTTAACAGTAAAAGTATTACGAGACTTGGAAAAAAATGCGGAATGGTCTTGAATTATACTTGGCTGATCCCAGTAATGAGGACAGAATTGAAACCTCTTCCTGGTGATCCATATTGTGTCTCCACAGAACTGCTCAAGCATATATCCCACAGCACATGTCATTCTAAACGGATCCAAAGAACAGCCAGTGACATGATAACGTTTAGAATACTTCAGTTGTACTAAACTAGTAAGTATATTTACGTATACACCTTACAGATCAATTATAATCTTCAACTCTTCGCCGTAAACCAATGATCTTGAACGCGCACAGAAATTGTAGACTGACGAATAGAAGCTTAAGTGTTACAGTCAGAAGTTTAAGTAAGACAATTAGTACTTTAATTATCATAATTAACAGCTTATTTATTACAGTCAGCAGCTCAAGTACGACAGTTAGTAATTTTAGTATCATAATTAGTAGCTTACGTATTACAGTCACTAGCTCAAGTGCGACAGTAACTTCATCGTTATAATTAGTAGCTTACGTACTAACATCAAAGTAATGCCAATGGGTACGACAATATAGATTTCCCCAAGACCAGGCGTGAACATACAAACATCTAAACTGTGGTGAATAATTACCTAAACGCAGGTCCTGTGATGTGATCGCTAACATCACTTTTCATGACACATCACAACCACTGGTCACGACACTATACTGGACGCTAGGGAGATTGACGCTAAAGCATGACTGATTTGATGTGAGCCAGTAACCTTGCCAAATACATCTTGCACCCCATGCTCATCCTGTGAGTGGTGGAGGTCGTAAAGGATCTCAGTCGGACTCCAGTGGGTTGATATTACATTGGTTGTTACAATGTTGATTCATTGTAGTACATGTCTCATTAATACATTACATAGTTTCACATGGTAAGTTTTATCGAGTAGATGCAAAAAGTGGATACAAACTTGAAATTCCAGGTATCTTTATATGAGATAATATAGGTGTTTCTATCCCCTTCCAGCAGACAAGAAAGATGTTGACTGTATTCTGAATGATAATTTGCTGAACCAAGAAAGTTATAACACAAGATTTGACCTAAATGTCTTCACAAGTATCGTGCCTTGTGTATGGATCCCTTCAACGTCGATACGTGAAATGTGGCGAGGCAGTCACACATGTAACAGAATGACTGAACACATGGTTAATGCTGACAGCATACGTGAATTTAAGATGTATAATAGTAGATATTCAAGCGATGATGCCCCATGAGTGCAAAAGTACATCCTCACAAAGATAGGTAATTACATAATTTCTCAAAGGAAGTAAGCGAAGAAAACTGTTCATCAAACCAGATTCTCAACAAGCGTGGTTCTCTATTGTACCACGAAAAGGCGTTTCTGTCTGTCAGTTGTCTGTCTGTGGATACGGCGAGGAACTTGCCAGACGCGCGCTGAATCCCCCGCTCCCCGTAAATAATTCATCCATTTCCTTGGCAGGATAGAAATTGCTGGCTACTGTGGTGAAATGATGTAATATTCTATTGAGCAGGAGAGCTGTGCCTGAAATATGGGAGATACGGAGAGAGAAGGGGCGAATGTTTTTACTAAAGAACAACGGCGTTCGCATTTCAGTGGTGTTGGGGGGAGGGGGAGTGTATGGTAGTTAAGGAGGAAGGGAGTGCTGGTTGTGAGGGAGGATGTGGCAGCCAGGGAGAGAGGGAGTGACGGTGGTGAGGGAAGGTATCACGTGATGGCCAAGGATGGAGGGAATGGCGGTGGTAAAGGTAGGCTTGGTGACTAGGGAGGGAGAAAGAGGTGGTGGTGAGGTAAGGTGTAGCGGCCGAGGAGGGAGGGAGTAACGGTGGTGGATGTGGGTGTTGTAGTCAGAGTGAGAAGGTGTGGTGGTAGTCAGGGAGAAGATGGTAATCCACCGCAGGAGCAAACAAACGGGCTGCTGAATCTGTAATCATGTACCACGAATGTTCCGTGTTGTAAATGGAAATGGTGAAGAGCTTGTAGATTTATGTGCTGAAAAAGGACTGGTGATTGGGAATACCTATTTTAAAAAGCGAGATATACACAAGTATACGTATGTAAGTAGGAGAGATGGCCAGAGACCGTTATTGGATTACGTGTTAATTGACAGGCGCGCGAAAGAGAGACTTTTGGATGTTAATGTGCTGAGAGGTGCAACGGGAGGGATGTCTGATCATTATCTTGTGGAGGCGAAAGTGAAGATTTGTATGGGTGTTCAGAGAAGAAGAGAGAATGTTGGGGTGAAGAGGGTGGTGAGAGTAAGTGAGCTTGGGAAGGAGACTTGTGTGAGGAAGTACCAGGAGAGACTGAGTACAGAATGGAAAAAGGTGAGAACAAAGGAGGTAAGGTGAGTGGTGGAGGAATGGGATATATTTAGGGAAGCAGTGATGGCTTGCGCAAAAGATGCTTGTGGAATGAGAAGCGTGGGAGGTGGGTTGATTAGAAAGGGTAGTGAGTGGTGGGATGAAGAAGTAAGAGTATTAGTGAAAGAGAAGAGAGAGGCATTTGGACGATTTTTGCAGGGAAAAAATGCAAACGAGTGGGATATGTTTAAAAGAAAGAGACAGGAGGTCAAGAAAAAGGTGCAAGAGGTGAAAAAGAGGGCAAATGAGAGTTGGGGTGAGAGAGTATCACTAAGTATTAGGGAGAATAAAAAGATGTTTTGGAAGGAGGTAAATAAAGTGCGTAAGACAAGGGAGCAAATGGGAACTTCAGTGAAGGGGGCTAATGGGGAGGTGATAACAAGTAGTGGTGATGTGAAAAGGAGATGGAGTGAGTATTTTGAAGTCTGTTGAATGTGTTTGATGATAGAGTGGCAGATATAGGGTGTTTTGGTCGAGGTGGTGTGCAAAGTGAGAGGGTTAGGGAAAATGATTTGGTAAACAGAGAAGCGGTAGTAAAAGTTTTGCGGAAGATGAAAGCCGGCAAGGCAGCAGGTTTGGATGGTATTGCAGTGGAATTTATTAAAAAAGGGGGTGCCTGTATTGTTGACTGGTTGGTAAGGCTATTTAATGTATGTATGATTCATGGTGAGGTGCCTGTGGATTGGCGGAATGCGTGCATAGTGCCATTGTACAAAGGCAAAGGGGATAAGAGTGAGTGCTCAAATTACAGAGGTATAAGTTTGTTGAGTATTCCTGGTAAATTATATGGGAGGGTATTGATTGAGAGGGTGAAGGCATGTACAGAGCATCAGATTGGGGAAGAGCAGTGTGGTTTCAGAAGTGGTAGAGGATGTGTGGATCAGGTGTTTGCTTTGAAGAATGTATGTGAGAAATACTTATAAAAGAAATGGATTTGTATGTAGCATTTATGGATCTGGAGAAGGCATATAATAGAGTTGATAGAGATGCTCTGTGGAAGGTACTAATAATATATGGTGTGGGAGGCAAGATATTAGTAGTGAAAAGTTTCTTATCGAGGATGTAAGGCATGTGTACGTGTAGGAAGAGAGGAAAGTGATTGGTTCTCAGTGAATGTTGGCTTGCGGCAGGGGTGTGTGATGTCTCCATGGTTGTTTAATTTGTTTATGGATGGGGTTGTTAGGGAGGTGAATGCAAGAGTTTTGGAAAGAGGGTCAAGTATGAAGTCTGTTTGGGATGAGAGAGCTTAGGAAGTGAGTCAGTTGTTGTTCGCTGATGATACAGCGCTGGTGGCTGATTCATGTGAGAAACTGCAGAAGCTGGTGACTGAGTTTGGTAAAGTGTGTGAAAGAAGAAAGTTGAGAGTAAATGTGAATAAGAGCAAGGTTATTAGGTACAGTAGGGTTGAGGATCAAGTCAATTCGGAGGTAAGTTTGAATGGAGAAAAACTGGAGGAAGTGAATTGTTTTAGATATCTGGGAGTGGATCTGGCAGCGGATGGACCATGGAAGCGGAAGTAAATCATAGGGTGGGGGAGGTGGCGAAAATCCTGGGAGCCTTGAAGAATGTGTGGAAGTCGGGGACATTATCTCGGAAAGCAAAGATGGCTATGTTTGAAGGAATAGTGGTTCCAACAATGTTGCATGGTTGCGAGGCGTGGGCTATGGATAGAGTTGTGCGCAGGAGGATAGATGTGCTGGAAATGAGATGTTTGAGGACAATATGTGGTGTGAGGTGGTTTGATCGAGTAAGTAATGTAAGGGTAAGAGAGATGTGTGGAAATAAAAAGAGCGTGTTTGAGAGAGCAGAAGAGGGTGTTTTGAAATGGTTTGGTCACATGGAGAGAATGAGTGAGGAAAGATTGTCCAAGAGGATATATGCGTGTCGGAGGTGGAGGGAACGAGGAGAAGTGGGTGACCCACTTGGAAGTGGAAAGATGGAGTGAAAAAGATTTTGAATGATCGGGGCCTGAACATGCAGGAGGGTGAAAGGCGTGCAAAGAATAGAGTGAATTGGATCGATGTGGTATACCGGGGTCGACGTGCTGTCAATGGATTGAATCAGGGCATGTGAAGCGTCTGGGGTAAACCATGGAAAGTTGTGTGGTGCCTGGATGTGGAAAGGGAGCTGTGGTTTCGGACATTATTGCATGACAGCTGGAGACTGAGTGTGAGCGAATGGGACCTTTGTTGTCTTCTCCTGGCGCTGCCTCGCGCACATGAGGGGGGAGGGGGATGTTATTCCGTGTGTGGCGGGGTAGCTATGGGGGTGAGTAGGGGCAGACAGTGTGAATTGTGTGCATGTGTGTATATGTGTGTGTGTCTGTGTGTGTATATATATGTGTGTACGTTAGCATGTGTGGGTGTGTATGTTTGCGTGTGTGGACGTGTGTGTGTGTGTGTGCATGTGTGTGGGGGTGGGTTGGGCCATTTCTTTCGTCTGTTTCCTTGCGCTACCTCGCAGGAGCAGGAGACAGCGACAAAGCAAAATCAAAAAAAAAAAAATATATATATATATATATATATATATATATATATATATATATATATATATATATATATATATATATATATATATATATATATATATATATATATGTATATATATATATATATATATATATATATATATATATATATATATATATATATATATATATATATATATATATATTTATATATATATATATATATATATATATATATATATATATATATATATATATATATATATATATTTTTTTTTTTTTTTTTTTTTTTTTTTTACTTTGTCGCTGTCTCCCGCGTTTGCGAGGTAGCGCAAGGAAACAGACGAAAGAAATGGCCCAACCCCCCCCCCATACACATGTACATACACACGTCCACACACGCAAATATACATACCTACACAGCTTTCCATGGTTTACCCCAGACGCTTCACATGCCTTGATTCAATCCACTGACAGCACGTCAACCCCTGTATACCACATCGCTCCAATTCACTCTATTCCTTGCCCTCCTTTCACCCTCCTGCATGTTCAGGCCCCGATCACACAAAATCTTTTTCACTCCATCTTTCCACCTCCAATTTGGTCTCCCTCTTCTCCTCGTTCCCTCCACCTCCGACACATATATCCTCTTGGTCAATCTTTCCTCACTCATTCTCTCCATGTGCCCAAACCATTTCAAAACACCCTCTTCTGCTCTCTCAACCACGCTCTTTTTATTTCCACACATCTCTCTTACCCTTACGTTACTTACTCGATCAAACCACCTCACACCACACATTTTCCTCAAACATCTCATTTCCAGCACATCCATCCTCCTGCGCACATCTCTATCCATAGCCCACGCCTCGCAACCATACAACATATATATATATATATATATATATATATATATATATATATATATATATATATATACATGAGATGGCCTTGATTAGACCAAAGCACTCAACCACCACATTGCGCACACGTCCTACACGATGCATCCTGAATGACTTCAGTCATCCACAGATCCCCTTCAGCTCAATTTTAGTTACATCATTTATCAAGAAGCATCAGATATTGTATCCTGACTCATTCTCACACAATAGCGACAGAAAATGGTTTACCCACTTCATAGCCGGCTGCCTAGTCAGAGTTATCTGCAAAGACCTCTCCTCCGAATTCCAAGGAGCAGTTCTTTCTCCATCCCTCTTCACTCGCTTCCTACGTGACGTTATATCACTTCCCGAAGACGACTGTGTGAAAGCCCTTTTATAGGCAGAAGACCTCATAGTCACATCCTAACACTGAGATATCACTCAGGCAACAATCTGCAACACTCATCAAGCAATTAAACTCACGCTCACTCAGAACAGAAGGTCTCTATCATCATAGAGGTCCACCTACACAACGAAACAAAAATATTTTCAATAGTATCTTCTCTCAATATTCTCAGCACTCATTCATTTTGCAGCATTACTGGATCCTCTCCTTCCAAACTACGCCATTACTAATCTACCATCCCTCATTTGTTACTGAAAAGTTGATCCGTGTTTCACACTGAAGCAACCCATACTTACGGATCCCTATTTCACCCAGCAAACAGGACACTGTCAAAATACATACACACAGAAATGACGCAACAAACACTAAATAACCACACTCTCAACCCAGTCTTAAACACCAGTTCACCACACATATTCCCACCTGAAACCACGATCCCTAGAATTTTACGAGTTTTCCTTTTTCGTCAACGCTCTGGACACCTGCCATGACTCCGGTATGACAAGTACTGATTCAATATGATACGAGACCCACATGCAAGTAGCAACTTCCACACAAGTCATAGAACGCATACTCCTCAGCTGTCCTGTACTTAGCCTACAAAGGCATATACACAAAAGCCTACAAAAATATTTACACAGTATCACCACACTTGACCTGTGCTTCTGCCCGTTGGACGTGGTTGGCCTCCTGAGCGTTGCGTGAACACCAAGCAAGAAGATTTTGGTGCAGAAAGGTCGCTCTGACATTACAAACACCGTTTCCACACGGAACAGGAAGTCTTCATGTTTAAGAAGCAACCACCAACACACTGAAGACAGTGAACTCTTGATGTTTAGATGCCTTAAATTCTCTCCACATACACACACACACACACAACATCACCACACTATGACCTGTGGTTCCATTCGGTGGACGTGGTCACGCTGTCACACTGCAGGTGGCACTGCCATATGACAGAACAACTTGGCTGGACCAGTAGCTTAACAGTTCATCACCTATACTTCACCTAAATCTTTTTCATCTCGAATACTCGTGTCGTGTATATGCATCCCACTACATTTTTTCCTGTTAAATGAGACAGTTTATGTCATGGTAACCGCACTGCACCGTTGCTAGGAGTGATGATATACACTGAGTGTGGGAGAAATACGTAGTCATGATGTAGGGCCAAACCTGCCCTTCTCTGACACAGCTTTCTCTCTCTTAACGCCTTCCGAGGGCTTGTAACTTTCTTGTACCTTCTGACTGGGATCCTTTAGATGTTATCAGATTTCTGTTTTCTGTATGAGCGGGCGCCAGGAACCCTGACGAGCAACCGGGGGAGGCTACCTGCCGCCTAGGGTGTCTGCTCCACTCCGCTTGGCCCCGTACAGGCCTCCATTCCCCACTAGTAGATGATATGGCCGCACCTGCCGCCTACGGTGTCCGCCCCGCCCCACTTACCCGATACTAACGCCCTTTCCAGCCCCGCCAATGGAAGCCCTGCCTCTGTATCAGCCTCTACCCTGTGTCCGGGTTTCTTCTGGTGTGGCCCCAGTTCGTTCTCTCGCCCCTCGCTTGCTTCGTCCTGGCTCCATCCTCCTGCCCCCAATTTATCATTATATAATCCTCATTCCAACCCCCACTCTATCATTTCCTGGCCATATTCTGTCCCCCTATTCTAAAGACTGGCGCAGTGCATGTATAGTGCCGTTGTATAAAGACAAGGGGGGTAAAGAGAGTGTTCAGACTACAGAGGTATACGTTTGTTGAGTATGCCTGGTAAATTATATAGGAGAATGGTGATTGAAAGGTTACGACATGTATAGAGCATCAGTGTGGGGAGGAAAAGTGTGGTTTTGGGAGTCGTAGAGGATGTGTGGACCAGCTGTTCGTTTTAAAGTGTGCAAGAATGACCTAGAGAAACGTTTGTGTGCAACATTTAAGGATCTGGAGAAAGAATATGATAGGACTGATAGAATTTCCTTGTGGAAGGTCTTAGAAGATGGATATATGGTACGAAAGGAAAGCTGACAGAAGCAGTGAAAGATTCTCATCAAGCGTGTAAGGCGTGTATATATATATATATATATATATATATATATATATATATATATATATATATATATATATATATATATATATATTCATTTTGCTTTGTCGCTGTCTCTCGCGTTTGCGAGGTAGCGCAAGGAAACAGACGAAAGAAATGGCCCAACCTACCCCCATACACATGTATATACATACACGTCCACACACGCAAATATACGTACCCATACATCTCAATGTACACATATATATACACACACAGACACATACATATATACACATGCACACAATTCACACTGTCTGCCTTTATTCATTCCCATCGCCACCTCGCCACACATGGAATAACATCCCCCTCCCCTCTCATGTGTGCGAGGTAGCGCTAGGAAAAGACAACAAAGGCTCCATTCGTTCACACTCAGTCTCTAGCTGTCATGCAATAATGTCCGAAACCACAGCTCCCTTTACGCATCCAGGCCCCACAAAACTTTCCATGGTTTACCCCAGACGCTTCACATGCCCTGATTCAATCCATTGACAGCACGTCGACCCCGGTATACCACATCGATCCAATTCACTCTATTCCTTGCCCACCTTTCACCCTCCTGCATGTTCAGGCCCCGGTCACTGAAAATCTTTTTCACACCATCTTTCCACCTCCAATTTGGTCTCCCACTTCTCCTCGTTCCCTTCACCTCTGACACATATATCCTCTTGGTCAATCTTTCCTCACTCATTCTCTCCATGTGACCAAACCATTTCAAAACGCCCTCTTCTGCTCTCTCAACCACACTTTTTTATTACCACACATCTCTCTTACCCTATTATTACTTACTCGATCAAACCACCTCACACCACATATTGTCCTCAAACATCTCATTCCAGCACATCCACCCTCCTCAGCACAACTCTGTCAATAGCCCACGCCTCGCAATCATATAACATTGTTGGAACCATTATTCCTTCAAACATACCCATTTTTTCTTTCTGAGATAATGTTCTCGACTTCCACACATTCTTCAAAGCTCCCAGAACTTTCGCCCCCTCCCCTTCTGCTACCATGATTCCATCCGCTGCCAATTCCACTCCCAGATATCTAAAACCCTTCACTTCCTCCAGTTTTTCTCCATTCAAACTTACCTCCCAATTGACTTGACCCTCAACCCTACTGTACCTAATAACCTTGCTCTTATTCACATTTACTCTCAGCTTTCTTCTTTCACACACTTTACCAAACTCAGTCACCAGCTTCTGCAGTTTCTCACATGAATCAGCCACCAGCGCTGTATTATCAGCGAACAACAACTGACTCACTTCTCAAGCTCTCTCATCCACAACAGACTGCATACTTGACCCTCTTTCCAAAACTCTTGAATTCACCTCCCTAACAACCCCATCCATAAACAAATTAAACAACCATTCAGACATCACACACCCCTGCCGCAAACCTACGTTCACTGAAAACCAATCACTCTCCTCTCATCCTACATGTACACATGCCTTACATCCTCGATAAAAACTTTTCACTGCTTCTAACAACTTGCCTCCCACACCATATATTCTTAATACCTTCCACTGAGCATCTCTATCAACTCTATCATATGCCTTCTCCAGATCCATAAATGCTACATACAAATCCATTTGGCTTCTAAGTGTGTGTGTGTGTGTATACGAGTAGATGGGCAGTTCTTCGTCTGTTTCCTGGCCCAGCCTCGCTGACGCGGGAAACGGCAATCAAGTACTATAATGAATAATGATACTAATAATATTAATGATTGTAATAATGGTTATAGTAATGATAATAATAATGATAATAATGATAATGTACATGTGAACATATTGATTTTTTCATTCATTCATTTATTCATATATGTATAGGACTTTGTTATTAGTAGAGATGATAGAGACGCTTTGTGGTATGAGGTAGGAATTTATGGCGTAGGAGGAAAGCACTTAAAAGTAATGAGGAATTCTTACCACCAAAAGAGTAAGGTATTTGTGCGAGTGGATAGAGAAGAGGGTCAGTAGTCCAGGTGATGGTGGGCCTGGGGCAAGGGTATGTGATGTCATCATATCCGTTCAATCTGTTTATGGATGGGGTGGTTAGGGAAGCGAATGAGACGGTTTTGGGTAGAGGAGCAGGTCTGCAGTCTGTTAGGGTTGGAGGCTTAGGAAGTGAATCATTAATGCTTTTTGATGACACAACGCTTTTGAGAAATTCGAGTGAGAAACTGCTGAAGTTGATTTCTGATTTTAGAAAAGTGTATGAATGGAGAAAGTTGAGAGCGAATGTGAATAAGAGTAAAGTTATTTGTTTTATCAGTAGAGGGGAACGTGTTAGTTGGGGTGTGAGCTTGAATGGAGAAAACTTGTACGAGTGGACATGGCAGCGAGTGGAAGCATGGGAGCTGAAGCGAGTCATAGGGTAGGTGAGTTGGCGAAAGGTCTTGGAAGCATTGACGAATATGTTCAATGAGTTGCCACTATCCGTGAGAGTAAAGATGGGCATGTTTGATAGTATAGATTGTATAGACGGTGTTGTATGGATGCAAGGCATGGGCTGACTGTCTTGGAAACTAAACGTCTGATAGATGTACGTGGTGTAAGGAAAGTTAATCGAGTAAAAAGTGATGTGGTGTGAGAGTTGTCATGATAAGAAGAGTATGGTTGAAGAGCTGAAGATGGTGTGCTGATATGGTTTCTACATATGGAGAGAATGAGCGAGGAGAGGTTGAAGAAGAGGGTATATGTGGCAGAAAAAGAGGGAACAAAAAGAATCGAGACACCGATCTGGTGATGGAAGGAGTGAAAAAGTGTTTTTGTGCTCGGGTCCTGGATACATAGTGGGTGGAAGATGTGCGCGGGATGGAGTAAATTGGAGCGAAGTGGTATACAGGAGGCGGCGTCAGAGGAATCCCAGGAAAGATCCATGGGGCCTGGTTGTGGGTAGGAACTATGGTCTGTGGGTAATTTCTTCGTCTTTTTTGTCACTACTCACGCAAGAAACGGCGAGCAGTTAAGAATTCATTGATAGATAGATAGATAGATAGATGGATAGACTCATCGCAGGAAAACTTGGAGTTGCGAAGAACGAATTATGTGATATCCATGTTATCGGGTGTTATATCTGACGTGGTGAGATTCCATGTTCTGGACTGAACGCTAGCAGTCTACGCGTGGGTGAGTCAGAAGCAAATGACAGCAACGTAAGCCGAAGGAGTGAAAGTTTACAACCACTGAAGTATTGGCGGGTAATATCGGTAACGTACCTCCCTGGTTGGTTGCTGCCTGCCACCTTCCTGCTAACCAGAGAGAGAGAGAGAGAGAGAGAGAGAGAGAGAGAGAGAGAGAGAGAGAGAGAGAGAGAGCGTTCGATGTTCACAATTGACAAAACCTTTAACTTAAAGAATCCGCTTTCATATGCCAAAAGATACAACAAAACTACAAACACACTCCCCAGTCTTCTCTTCCATTTCAATCTATCTCTTCCCCAGCCTCACTTTTACTTCCTTTTCTCCAGTCACCCTATCAAGAGAGAGAGAGAGAGAGAGAGAGAGAGAGAGAGAGAGAGAGAGAGAGAGAGAGAGAGAGAGAGATTTAAGTAGGATATAAGACTCCGACTAGGTAAAAGCTTTGGGCGATGCCGATGAAGCAAAGGCGTTGGGCGATGCGGACGAGGCAGAGGGTTTGGTCGATGCCGACGATGAAGAGACTTTGGGGTATGCCCACAAGGCAGATATCTCTCACCTTCACCATATCGTAACCTTGTAAACCTCAGTTTACTTTTTTCTTCCTCATAACACTTACGTAGGCTGATGTCGTAACAAGTATCAGCTCAAGTTCCTTAATGATGTACCTTGAGATCTGTTCAGGTCCCTCACACAGCTGCGCCACATATATGATATGATTGTATAAATGACATGTACCAGCGGCAGGATCTGTCCCAAACTGTATTTCAACTTTCACCAGTTAGTGAGGTTGAATAAGGTACTCATTAACTTCGCTATGGTTGTATGTTTGGTGGTGTTCGTCTGTGGTGAGGTGTAGTATTGACCTCCGTGGTGAGGTGTGTAGTGGCGACCTTCGTGGTAAGGTGTGTGGTGTTGACCCTCGTGATGAGATGTGTAGCGGCGACTTCCGTGGTGAGGTATGTGGTAGTGACCTTCGTGGTGAGTGTGTGGCGGCGAGCCCGTGAAGAGGCATGTGGTGTTGACATGTTGACATTCGTGGTGAGGTGTATGGAGCTGACCTTCACGGAGAGATGTGTAGAGGGGACCTCCATGATGTGTGTGGTGTTGACCATAGCGGTGAGTATGTGACGGCAACGCCTGTGATGAGGTGTGTGGCGTCGACCACCGTAGTGACCTGTGTGGAGCCGATCTGGTGAGCTGTGTGGTGGCGACTTCCATGGTGAGGCATGTGGCGTAGACCTCCGTGGTGAGGTGTGTGGTGGTGGCCTCCGTTGTGGGTAGGGTGGTGGCGACCTCCATGGTGAGGTGTGTGGTGGTGACTTCCGTGGTGAGGTGTGTGGCGGTGACCTCCGCGGTGAGGTGTGTAGTGGCGACTTCTGTGGTGAGGTGTGTGGTGGTGACTCGTGGTGTGGTGTATAGTGGCAACCTTCGTGGTTAGGTGTGGTGGTGATCAACGTGGTGAGGTGCGTAGTGGTGACCTCTGTGGTGAGGTGTATGGTAGTGAATTCCTTGGTGAGTTCTGTGGTGTCATCCTCCGTGATGAGGTGTGGTGAAAGCCTCCGTGGTGAGGTGTATGGTGGTGACGTTCGTAGTGAGGTGTGTTGTGGCAACCTCCGTGGTGAGGTGTGTGGTGGTGACCTCCGTGGTGAGTGTGTGGTGGTGTCCTCCGTAGTGAGGTGTGTGGTGGTGTCCTCCGTAGTGAGTGTGTGGTGGTGTCCTCCGTAGTGAGGTGTGTGGTGGTGTCCTCCGTAGTGAGGTGTGTGGTGGTGTCCTCCGTAGTGAGTGTGTGGTGGTGTCCTCCGTAGTGAGTGTGTGGTGGTGTCCTCCGTAGTGAGGTGTGTGGTGGTGTCCTCCGTAGTGAGGTGTGTGGTGGTGTCCTCCGTAGTGAGGTGTGTGGTGGTGTCCTCTGTGGTGAGTGTGTGGTGGTGTCCTCCGTAGTGAGATGTGTGGTGGTGTCCTCCGTAGTGAGGTGTGTGGTGGTGTCCTCCGTAGTGAGGTGTGTGGTGGTGTCCTCTGTGGTGAGTGTGTGGTGGTGTCCTCCGTAGTGAGATGTGTGGTGGTGTCCTCCGTAGTGAGATGTGTGGTGGTGTCCTCCGTAGTGAGATGTGTGGTGGTGTCCTCCGTAGTGAGGTGTGTGGTGGTGTCCTCTGTGGTGAGTGTGTGGTGGTGTCCTCCGTAGTGAGTGTGTGGTGGTGTCCTCCGTAGTGAGATGTGTGTTGGTGTCCTCCGTAGTGAGGTGTGTGGTGGTGTCCTCCGTAGTGAGATGTGTGGTGGTGTCCTCCGTAGTGAGATGTGTGGTGGTGTCCTCCGTAGTGAGGTGTGTGGTGGTGTCCTCCGTAGTGAGATGTGTGGTGGTGTCCTCCGTAGTGAGATGTGTGGTGGTGTCCTCCGTAGTGAGGTGTGTGGTGGTGTCCTCCGTAGTGAGATGTGTGGTGGTGTCCTCCGTAGTGAGATGTGTGGTGGTGTCCTCTGTAGTGAGGTGTGTGGTGGAGACCTCCGTGGGAAGGTGTGTGGTGGTGACGTTTGTGGTGAGGTGTGTGGTGGTGACGTTTATGGTGAGGTGTGCAGTGGTAACCTAAGTGGTGAGGTGTGTAGTGTTGACCTCGTGGTGAGGTGTGCGGTGTTGACCTTCGCGGTGAGTGTGTGGCGGCTCGCCCTGTGATGTGGTGTGTGGCGTCGACCACCATGGTGAGCAGTGCGGAGCCGACCTCCATGGTGAGGTGTGTGTTGGCGACCTCCGTAGTAAGGCGTGAAGTAGTGACCTCCGTGGTGAGGTGTGTGGTAGTAACCTCCGTGGTGAGGTGTGTGGAGGTGGCCTCCGTGGTGAGGTGTGTGGTGTTGACCTCGGTGGTGAGGTGCGTGGTGGTGACCTCCGTGGTGAGGTGTGTAGTGGCGATCTCCGTGGTGAGGTGTGTGGAGGCGATCTCCGAGGTGAGGTGTGAAGTGGTGACCTCCGTGGTGAGGTGTGTGGTAGTAACCTCCGTGGTGAGTTGTGTGGAGGTGACCTCCATGGTGAGGTGTGTAGTGGCGACCTCCGTAGTGAGGTGAGTGGCTTTCACCTCCGCTGTGAGGTGTGTGGCGTTGACCTCCGTGGTGAGGTGTGTGGTGGAGATCTACTTGGTGAGGTGTGTGATGGTGACCTCCGTGGTGAGGTGTATGGTGGTGACCTCCGTTGTGTGTGGTGGTGACCGTGGTGAGATGTATAGTGGCGACCTCCATGTTGAGGTGTGTAATGGTAACCTCCGTGGTGAGGTGTGTAGTGGTGACCTCCGTGGTGAGTTGTGTGGCGGAGACCTCCACGTTGAGGTGTATGATGGTAACCTTCGTGGTGAGGTCTGTAGTGGCGACTTCCGTGGTGAGGTGTGTGTTGGTGACCTCCGTGGTTAGGTGTATAGTGCTGAGCTCCGTGGTCTGGTGTGAGGTGGTGTCCTCCGTGGTCATCTCCGTGATGGGGTGTATGGTGGTGACCTTCGTGGTGAGATATGTGGTGGGTACCTCTGTGGTGAGATGTGTGGTGGTGTCCTCCGTGGTGAAGTGTGTGGTGGCGACTTTCGCGATGAGGTGTTTGGTAGTGACTTCTGTGGTGTGGTGTGTAGTAACGAACTCTGTGGTGAGGTGTGTGGTGGTGACTTCTGTGGTGATGTGTGTGGTTGCCACCACCGTGATGTGGTGAGTGTTAGCGACCTCCTTGGTGAGGTGTGTGGTGGTGACTTCCGTGGTGAGATATGTGATGGCGACTTCTGTGGTGCGGTATGTTGTGACCTCCGTGGTGAGGTGTGTAGTGGTGACCTCCGTGTTGAGGTGTGTTGTGGTGACTTCTCTAGTGAGGTGTGTGGTGGTGACATCCGTGATGAGGTGTGTTGTGGCGACTTCCGTGATGAAGTGTGTGGCGTTGACCTCCGTGGTGAGTTATGTGGCGTTGACCTCCGTGGTGAGGTGTGTGGTATCGACCTTCGCGTGAGTGTGTAGTGGCGACCCCTATGTTGAGGTGTGAGGCGTCGACCTCCGTTGTGAGCTCTGTGGAGCCGATCTCCCTGATGAGGTGTTTAGTGTTGACCTCCGTGGTGAGGTGTGTGGCGTTGACCTTCTTGGTGAGGTGGTGGTGTTGACCTCCGTGGTGAGGTGTGAGGCGTTGACCTATATGATGAGGTTTTTGGCGTTGACCTCCGTGGTGAAGTGTATGTCGATAACCTCCATGGTGAGGTGTGTGGCGATGACCTCCGTGGTGAGTTGTGTGCTGTTAACCACCGTGGTGAGGTGTGTGCTGTTGACCTTCGCGGTGAATGTGTGGCGGCGAGCCCCGTGATAAGGTGTGGGGCGTCGACCTCTATGGTAAGCTGTGCGGAGCAGACCTCCAGGGTGAGGTCTGTGGCGTTGACCTCCGTGGTGGGGTGTGTGGTGGTGACCTCCATTGTTGGGTGAGTGTTGACGACGTCCGTGGTGAGGTGTATGATTGTGACCTCCGTACTGAGGTGTGTGATGGCGACCTTCGTGGTGAGGTGTGTGGTGGCGACCTCCGTGGTGAGGGGTGTGGCGTTGACCTCCGTGGTGAGGTGTGTGTTGGTGACTTCCGTGGTGAGGTGTATGATGGTGACCTCCGTGGTGAGGTGTGTGGTCGCGACCTTCGTGGTGAAGTGTGTAGTAGTGACTTCCGTGGTGTGGTGTATGGTGGTGACCTCCATGGTGAGGTGTGTGGTGGTAACCTCAGTGGTGTGGTGTATGGTGGTGACCTCCGTGGTGGGGTGCGTGGTGATGACCTCCGTGGTGAGGTCTGTAGTGGTTACTTCTGTGGTAAGGTGTAGGGGTGTCCTCCGTTGTGCAGTGTGTGGTGGCGACCTTCGTGATGAGGTGTGTAATGGTGACTTCTGTGGTGAGGTATGTGGTGGCAACTGTAGTGCGGTATGTTGTGGTGACTTCCATGGTGAGGCGTGTAGTGGCGACCTCCGTGTTGAGGTGTGTAATGGTGACTTCTGTGGTGAGGTATGTGGTGGCAACTGTAGTGCGGTATGTTGTGGTGACCGCCGTGGTGAGGTGTGTAGTGGTGACCTCCGTGTTGAGGTGTGTTGTTGTGACTTCTCTGGTGAGGTGTGTGGTGGTGACCTCCGTGTTGAGGTGTGTAGTGGCGACTTCCGTGATGAGGTGTGCGATGGTGACCTCCGTGGTGAGGTGTGTGACGTTGACTTTCTGCTGAGCTGTGTGGCGTTGACCTCTGTGGTGAGGTGTGAGACGTTGACCTCCGTGGTGAATTGTGTGGCGATGACCTCCATCGTGAGGTGTGCGGTGTTTACCTCCGTGGTGAGGCGTGTGGCGTTCCCCTTCGCGTGAGTGTGTGGTGGCGACCTCCATGATGACGTGAGTGGCGTCGACCTCCTTGATGAGCTGTGTGGAGCCGATTTCCCTGGTGAGGTGTGTGGCGTTGACCTCCTTGGTAAGGTGTGTGGCGTTGACCTTCCTGGTGAGGTGTGTGCTGTTAACCGAGGTGGTGAGGTGTGTGCTGTTAACCTTCGCGGTGAGTGTGTGGCGGTGCGGGGCGTGATGAGGTGTGTGGCGTCGATCGCCGCAGTGAGCTGTGTGGAGCCGATCTCCCTAGTGAGGTGTGTGGTGTTGACCTCCGTGGTGAAGTGTGTAGTGTTGACCTCCATGGTGAGGTCTGTTGCGGTGAATTCCGTGGTGGGGTGCGTGGTGGTGACCTCCGTTGTTGGGTCAGTGTTGGCGACATCCGTGGTGAGGTGCCTTATAGTGACCTTCGTATTGAAGTGTGTGATGGCGACCTCCGAGGTAAGGTGTGTGGTGGCGGCCTCTGTGATGAGGTGTGTGGCGTTGACTTTCGTGGTGAGGTGTGGGGCGTAGACCTCCAAAGTGAGTTCTGTAGCGTTGACCACCGTGGTGAATTGTGTGGCTGTGACCTCAATTGTGAGGTGTGTGGCGATGACCTCCGTGGTGAGGTGTTTGGTATTTACATCTGCGGTGAGGTGTGTGGTGTTGACCGCGGTGAGTGTGTGGTGGCGACCCCCATGATGAGATGTGTGGCGTCGACCTCCGTGGTGAGGTGTGGGGAGCCGATCTCCCTGGTGAGGTGTGTGGTGTTGACTTCTGTCGCGAGGTGTGTGGCTTTGACATCCGTAGTGAGGCATGTGGCATTGACCTCCGTGGTGAGGTGTGTGGCGTTGGCATCCGTGGTGTGTGTGGCGATGACTTCCGTAGTGAGGTATATGGTGTTGATCTCCGTGGTGAGGTGTGTGGTGTCGACCTTCGCGGTGAGTGTGTGGTGACGACCCCCGTGATGAGGTGTGTGGCGTCGACCTCCGTTGTGAGCTGGGTGTAGCCGACCTCCATGGTGAGATGTGTGATGTTGAACTTCGTGGTGAGGTGTGTGGCGTTGACCTCTGTGGTAAGATGTGTGGCGTTGATCTCTGTGATGAGATGTGTGGCGATGACCTCCGTGGTGAGGTATGTGGTGGTGTGTAGTGTTGACTTCCGTGGTGAGGTGTGTAGTGGTGACCTTCGTGGTGAGGTGTGTGGTGGTGTGTGGTGGTGACCTCCGTGGTGAGGTGTGTAGTGGTGACCTTCGTGGTGAAGTGTGTAGTGGTGATCTTCGTGGTGAGGTGTGTAGTGGTGACCTTCGTGGTGAGGTGTGTAGTGGTGATCTTCGTGGTGAGGTGTGTAGTGGTGACCTTCGTGGTGAGGTGTGTGGTGGTGACCTCCGTGGTGAGGTGTGTGGTGGTGACCTCCGTGGTGAAGTGTGTAGTGGTGATCTTCGTGGTGAGGTGTGTAGTGGTGACCTTCGTGGTGAGGTGTGTGGTGGTGACCTTCGTGGTGAGGTGTGTGGTGTTGACCTTCGTGGTGAGGTGTGTAGTGGTGACCTCCGTGGTGAGGTGTGTAGTGGTGACCTTCGTGGTGAGGTGTGTAGTAGTGACCTTCGTGGTGAGGTGTATAGTGGTGACCTTCGTGGTGAGGTGGGTGGCGCCCATGTTCAGATCTTTGGTAGGTTATTATTTTGGCTTTAATCCTAACGTCTGCGAGGGGCCGTTAAGGCCATGAACTGTCAACACGTCTCTCCTTCAAATGTCAAACTGACCTCCCAGAATCCCTCATGTGAACCCTCATGTGACTCTTTTTAAGACATAACGACGTACGTCTGGGCGGTTTTAATGGCCTCTCTCGGCGGAGTTGTTCCACCACCCTGCCAGCAGGGCGAGTGAACCAGTCGCACATAACGAACCCCGGCGTAAATCATCGAGTCACTGGTCCGAGAAATCGTATTAGGACCTGTTTATTGTTATCGTAAAGGCTGCTGATGCGGACCCTGTGTACAGGTGGACAGTGAAATGATACCTTGTTGCTGGAGCGTCGTGGCCTCACTAGTCTTGGAAGCTTTCTCTGTCGTACTGTTATTGTTTTCTTAAATCTGGTAGAAAGCTAGCTCTGCCCAAGCTGCACACTGATAGATACAAAAAGTCGTTTGTACCTAAAAGCATTCTGCTTTTCAATCATCTATCATCACTATAACTTCTAGCTTTAAGTTTCATGATAACTGTAGGTGATGGTTCATGATAGGGATGGTGACAAGCTGATATCGCATGTACTATTACAATAGCAAAGTAACATTTTATATGAAATAACCTATGCAATATTTCTTGTTAATATTTTAATGTTTTTTTTTTGTTTTTTTTTTACGACTACTAAGGAGCTCTAAAGCCAAAACGAATTTCATTTTGTATTACATTTTGTATAACAATTTGACGAATAAAGTATCTTATCTTATCTTATCTTCTTTTTCCACACTCTCTGACTATGGACTCCCGGTACATGTCAAAGATGGGAAATTAACTTTACTGGTCAGTTGTTAGCTACAAGTTCAAACACTACCGGCATAACGTCTAGTTTGTCATAAGTGATTTCAATTAATCTCTTGACCACCACAGTACGACCCTCGACCACAGTGGTACAACCTTGAAGACAACGGTACTATTCGTGAGCACAATGTTACGACCCTGGAGTACGACGGTACGATCCTCCATCAAAGTAATCCGACCCTTAAGCACGACGATACGGCCCTTGAGCACGACGTTACGACCGTTGGGTATGCTGTACTGGTCTATGACCTAATTCTTAGAAATCAGGTTAAAGGTCGTTCCATCATACCCAAAAGGTCGCACAATCCCACTCAACAGGTAAATGGCAAAACTGATGCAAGCCCCAGAGAGAGCGCATGGCTCTCAACTCTTAGGAGGGAATTGTTTTTCTTTAGGACATTGGCACATAACATACATCGTGTGAGGTACTTCCCTAGGGAAGTATCATTATCATATTACATGTGAAGTACGTACGTCCCAGGTGAAGTATCATTATCATGCGTCATCTGTGGTACTTCTCAGGTGAAGTGTCATTATCATAGGTCATCTGGAGTACTTCCAAGATAGAGTATCAATATCATACGTAATATGAAGTACTTCCCAGATGAAATATCATTATCATACGCCACGTGAATACTTCCCAGCTGGAAAATTGTTATCATATCATGTGAAGTACTTCCAGGAGCAGCATCATTATCATACGTCATGTGAAGTACTTCCCAGGTGAAGAGTCATTATCATACGTCATGGGAAGTCCTTGGTAGGTGGAGTATCATTATCATACGTCATGGGAAGTACTTCCAAGGTGAAGTATCATTATCATACGTCATGTGAAGTACTTCCCAGGTGAAGCATCATCGTCAAAGGTTATGTGAAGTAATTCCCAGTTGGAATATTATCATACGTGATGTGAAGAACTAATCAGGTGAAATATTATTATTATACGTAATGTGAAGTACTTCCCAAGTGAATTAACATTATCATATGTTAAGTGAAGTAATTCCCAGGTGGAATATCATTATTATACGACAGGTGAAGTATCATTATCATACGTCATGCGAAGTACTAACCAGGTAAAGTATCATTTATCATGTGTCATTTGAAGCACTACCCAGGTGAAGTATCATTATCATACGTCATGTGAAATACTTCCCAGGTGAAGTATTATTATCATACGTCATGTGAAGTACTTCCCAGGTGGCATATCATTATCATACGTCATGTGAAGTACTTTGTAGGTGACGTATCATTATCATACGTCATGTGAAGTACTTTCCAGGTGAAGTATCATTATCATACGTCATGTGAAGTACTTTGTAGGTGGCGTATCATTATCATACGTCATGTGAAGCACTACTCAGGTGAAGTGTCATTATCATACGTCATGCGTAGTACTTTCTAGGTGGAGTATCATTATCATACGTCATGCGGAGTAGTTCCCAGGTGGAGTATCATTATCATACATCACATGAAGTACTTCACAGGTGGAGTATCATTACACTGTGCAACCAATTTTGTTATCTATTATTTTTTTCCTGGGTAATAGGTCTTATTTTCTAATCATTTATGTCCAAAAATTATAGAAAATGGCCATTATTCTCTTGAAACTTCCCTTCTGTGGTCAGGACTAATATCTTGAAAAATTCCTATTTTTCAGAACCTTCCAGATAGCTTCAGTGATGAGAAGCTGATATAGAACTTTCTAGAAGTTTCCAATAATGTCAGAAGGAGAGGAAGACGTTGTAGATCCAGATTACAATTTCAGAGTTGCAGCCGAGGAGAGAAACTAATACTACCCAAATCAAAAAGACCTCAACGACTTAATGAGAGATCTTGATCTCACAAAGTCCAGTTCCGAGCTTTTGACGTTTAGGCTCAAGCAGTGGAACTTACTGGATGACAAAGTGCAAATCACAGACCAGAGGAAGTGTCACCTAGGTTTTTCCCGCTTCTTCAAGATGGGCTCTGCTTTTGCCACAATGTAACTAGTCTGTTCGAGGCAATCAGAATCACCTGTAACCCGAACGAGTGGCGTCTCTTTATTGACAGTTCATCCAGGAGCCTCAAAGCCGTGCTTCTCCATAACGGGAACAAGGAATGCCATCATTTTCAAGTCTCCGATGACCTCCCAGCTGCACTCATCATAAAGGCGTCAATGAATAATACAACCGTGCCAAGGCCTTGCTGGACGCTTTTATAAAGAGTACAGCTGGGAGGTCATCGGAGACTTGAAGATGATGGCATTACTGATGGGTCTTCAAGGCGGTTTTACCAGGTTTCCCTTCTATTTTTGCCTTTGAGACAGCAGGGACACCGCGGCGCACTACCACAGGCGGGACTTGCTACAGCGGACCGATATTTCTGTGGAGATGAGCAACGTCAAGTGGGAACCAATGGTGGACCCCCGGAAGGTATTGACGCCACCACTGCACATGAGATTAGGCCTTATGACACCATTTGTCACAGCTAGATAAGGAGTCTGCAGCCTTCGAGTACCTTCAAGACTTCTTCACCAAGGAGTCCGAGGCAGAGGTGAAAGCCGGTGTCTTCGTCGGACCACAGATAAAGAAGATCTTGGAGTACAAGGAAATTCCCCAAGAAGCTCACTAGGAAGGAGAGAGCAGCTTGGGACATCTTTGTCGCAGTGGTTTGGGGCTTCCTGGGCAATCACAAGGTCAAAATTTATGTGCAGTTGGTTGAGACTATGGTGAAGAACTACGGCAAAATGGGCTGCACGATGTCATTCAAAACCCATATCTTTAACGCTCGTCTTGATAAATTCAAGGAGAACATGGGAGCGTATTCGGAGGAGCAAGGCGAGCGCTTCCACCAGGACATATTATAATATGAACACCGCTACCAAGGAACATATAACGAGAACATGATGGGAGATTATATATGGGGTCTGATTCATGAAAATGATTTACAGTGCAATTGTAAATGTCGAAAAACTACTCACTTTTACATCTTTTTTTGATCACTTTTGTTTAGCTTTATTATAAGTACATATTAATTTTGGTTCATATGTTGCTTTTCCGACTTTATGTGAATAGGAATGTGCAATTTCGCCCATTGTCCAATTGCCAATCGGTGAATTTTAGAATATCAATATCCTGGTCACAAAAGCAAAGTTTGAGGGGAATAATAGCCTTTTTCTCTACTTTTTACGCATAAGCAATTAGGAAATACCACTTACGACCACGAACAAAAATTGCGTTATACAGTGACATCATTCGTCATTGAAGTACTTCCCAGGTAGAGTACCATTATCATACTTCATGTGAAGTACTTCCCAGGTGGCGTATCATTATCATACGTCATGTGAAGTACTTCCCAAGTGGCGTACCAAAATTATATTTTTGATAATCACTTGCAAGTGTATGTTTTCTGTGGTGTAACTTTGCATATGACAAACGTTGACGCTATCTTAGAACTTTTTGATTTGTATCTTTTTCCGTTATCACTTATGCTTAGGTAATCCTCACGGCCTCAACGTACTAGCTATGCTTCGTCTGGTGTGTTTTTCTATCTCAAGTATATGCATATGTACATCTTGTGGGTTTATATTATATCTATGTGGGTCCCAAAGTCAGCGTGTGGTGTCTACACTTGTATAGATATACGAGGCTTGGAAACTAGAAGAGAAGAGCACAAAAACAGAGGTACGAGTGTCAATCATTACCTCCCTCTGACATGATGTTGTTGGTATGACGAGTTTGGGTCATTAGAAGAAAAAAATGTTAAAACCCTCCACCAGACATACTGCAGAGTTCACAGTAAAACCCAGGTTGAAGATCACATACACTAGTGTATAATGCCACCACGACGGACCCTGAACAAGAACTAATTTTTTCTCTCTTCCACAAGACAAAGCGGTATATTAATGAGCCTCGACCGACCAGTGAGAGCGATTTGCTATTAAACTCGGGAAATGTTGCTTTCACTTGCCAAACTAATCAAGCTCAGACTTCCTAAACATAGTCGTATTAAATCCACAAACAATATGACGTAAATATGCTTCGTAATAAGAAGATATTGATTATATATACAGTCACTGGTGATTACAACTATGCATTTCTTTAGTGGAAGCAAATCAGAGACTCTAAGGGAAAGTACTGGCATGGAGGTACGAGCATAAAGAGATGATCAGCAGATGAGCCAGTGGGCACTGGGACGTGTAAGGGGCGGTGAAGGGTGGTGTAGGGGATAGAGTCTGGAGGTGTAGGCTCGTGGAGGGAGGCTGCTGATAGTATCACAGCTGCTGGCTGGCTGGATCCCTCTTAGCCGCGGATTATGGACCGATGTTAAAATATCCGTTAGAGCAGGATGGTCCGACCCTCTGGTATGATGACTCGACCTTTAACCTGACTCATAGCAGGGTTCGGGTCAAATGCCCGGCTGTCATACTAAGGGATCGTACCGCAGTTAACTGTTGGTTCTCCTTCAACGGGAGAGGTAATGGTGAACGAGTCCACTGCTCCAAAGAAGCCAGTGGCTAGTCTTAAATTGATCAAGGGTTCACTTGGCCCAAGAACAAGAGTTGTCACGTCTGCCATCTTACCAACCCTTGTTGTCAAGTATATTCCCTCAGATGGAAACCCTCTGGTTGCTTCACCATGTAATAACTTCTGTGTGTGTCCTCCTTCTGACCCTGTAGCCAATAATGGAGAAAGGAAAAAAAAATGCATTGGATTTAATGACTTTACCTTTCCACAGTAACATTCTGACCAACTTTCGCATGGAGTGAAAGTTATCGTTCTACTCACGTGCAATATAATAAACTTATGTATGTTTTTTTTCCCACCAAGTAACTTATTATTACTCAAGTCACATGAGAAATGCATCCTGCATGATGCTCCCACCACCCAGGAATATCATGATTTGCTCTAACGTCCTCTCACAACACCTTCTCTCACACCATCCCACCCATCTTCCTGCTCTCCCTCACTGAGCACACAGAATCTTTAGAATTTATGAATATTATCGTCCTGAGCACAACAGTATGGCCACTGAGCATGACTGTTAATCGTCTTGAGCACAACAGTATGGCCACTGAGCATGACTGTTAATCGTCCTGAGCACAACATAATGGCCACTGAGAGCGACTGTCACATCGTTCTGAGCGCAACAGTATAGCCACTTAGCACAAATGTCTCAACATTCTGAACCCATGAACATGGCCACTGAGCACGATTCTTAATAGTCCTGAGCACAGTATGGCCACTGAGTACGACTGTTAATTGTCCTGAGCACAACAATCACATCGTTCTGAGCTAAACAATATAGCCATTTAGCACGAATGTCTCATCATTCTGAGCACAATAATATGGCCACTGAACACGATTGTTAATAGTCCTGAGCACAGTTTGGCCATTTAGCACGACTGTTAATTGTCTTGAGCACAACAATATGGCCACTGAGCACGGCTGTCACATCGTTCTGAGCAAAACAATATAGCCATTTAGCATGAATGTCTCATCATTCTGAGCACAATAATATGGCCACTGAGTACGATTGATAATAGGCCTGAGCACAGTATGGTCGCTGAGCACGACTATCAATTGTCCTTAACAAAAAATATGGCCATTGAGTACGACTGTCACATCGTTCTGAGCACAACAGTATGGCCACTGAGCACGACTATAACAACGTTCTGAGCACAATAAGGCCACTGTGCACGACTGTAACATCGTTCTGAGTATGATATAGCCTCTGAGCGTGACTGTTAATCGTCCTGAGCACAACAATATGACCACTGAGCACGACTGTTAATCGTCGTGAGCACATTATGTCTACTGAGCATGACTGTTAATCCTCCTGAGAACAACAATATAGCCATTGCGCACGACTTTTACTCGTCTTGAGAACAACAATATGGCCACTGAGCACGATCGTAATTCGTACTGCGCAAAATATGCCCACTAAGCATGACTCTTAATTGTCCTGAGCACAACAGTATGGCCACTGAGGCCGACTGTCACATCGTTCCGAGCACAATATAGCCACTGAGCACAACTGTTAATCGTCCTGAGCACAACAATATAGCCAGTGAGCACTACTGTTAATCGTCCTGAAAACAGCAATATGGCTACTGAACGCGACTGTTAATCGTCCTAAGCACAGTATGGCCACAGAGGACGACTATTAATTGTCCTGAGCACAACAATACAGTCACTGAGCACAAATGTTGTTCATCCTGAGCACAACAATATGGCTACTGAGCGCGACTGTTAATCGTCCTAAGCACAACAATATAACCACTGAGCACGACTGTTACTCGTCCTGAGCACGACAATACAACTACTGATCACGATTGTTAATTGTCGTGAGCAAAACAATATGGCCAATGAACACGACTGTTAATCGTCCTAAGTACAACAGTATAACCACAGAGCACGACTGTTCCTCGTCCTGAGCACAGCAATATGGCCACAGCACGACCTTAATTCGTCCTGTGCACAATATACCCATTGAGCATGACTCTTAATTGTCCTGAGCACAACAATTTGTCCACTGAATACGATAGTTGATAGTCCACAGCACAGTATGACCACTTAGCACGACTGTTAATTGTCCTGACCACAACTATACAGCCACTGAGCACGACTGCTGCTCGTCCTGAGCACGACAATACGACCACTAAGCACGACTGTTAATTGTCGTGAGCAAAACAATATGGCCGCTGAACACGACTGTTAATCGTCCTAAGCACAAAAATATAACCACTGAGCACGACCGTTGATCATCCTGAGCACAACAACATAGCCACTGATCACGATTGTTAATCGTCCTGAGCACAATATGCCACTGAGCACGGCTGTCACGTCGCTTTTAGCACAACATTATGGCCATTGAACACGATTGTCACATCCTTCTGAGGATAGCAATATGGCCACTGAGCACGACTGTCACATCGCTCTGAACACAATATAGCCACTGAGCATGATTTAATCATCTTGAGCACAACAATATAACCACTAAACACGACTGTTAACCGTCCTGAGCACAAACGTATAGCCACTCTGCACGACAGTAAATGTTCTGAAAACAACAATATGGCCACTGAGCACGTCTTTTAATCGTCCTGAGCACAACACTAAATCCCCTGAGCATGATTGTTGATCGTTCTGAGCACACCAATGTGGTCACAGCACAACTGTCACATCGTTCTGAGCACAACAATCTGGCAACTGAGCTCGACTGTCACATCGTTCTGAGCACAACAATCTGGCCACTGAGCACGATTGTCACATCGTTCTGAGCACAATATAGCCACTGAGCATGATTTAACCGTCCTGAGCAAAACATTACGACCATTGAGCACTATCGTTCATCTTCCTAAGATCAACAATATAGCCACTGAGCATGACTGTTAATCATCCTGAGCACAACAATATGGCCACTGGACACAATTGTTAATCGTCCTGAGCACAACAATATAACCACTGAGCACAACTGTTACTCGTCCTGAGCACAACAATATGGTCACTGAGCACTACTGTCTCATCGTACTGAGCACAACAGTGTGGCCACTGAGCACGACTGTCACATATTCCTGAGCACAACAATATGACCATTGAGCACAGCTATCACATAGTTCCGAGAACAATATAGCCAGTGAAAATGACTGTTCATCGTCCTGGGCACAATAATATAATCATTAAGCATGACACTTAATCGTCCTGAGCACAACAATATAGCCACTGAGCACAACAATATGGACACTGAGCACGACTTTTAATTATCCTGAGCACAACAATAAATGCACTGAGCACAATTGTTAGTCGTTCTGAGCACAACAATATGGTCACAGTACGACTGTCACATCGTTCTGAGCACAACAGTATGGCCACTGAGCACGACTGTCACATCGTCCTGGGCACTACAATTTAGCCAATGAGCACGACTATCACATCGCTCTGAGCACAACATTATAGCCACTGAACACGATTGTTACATCCTTCTGAGCACAAAAATATGGCCACTGAGCGCGACTGTCATATCGTTCTGAGCACAATATAGCCACTGAGCATGATTCAAGCTTCCTGAGCAAAACATTATGACCACTGACCACTACTGTTAATCGTCCTCAGAGCAACAATATGGCAGCTGAGCACGACTGCTAATCGTCCTGGGCACAACAATGTGGCCACTAAACACTACTCTTAATCATCCTAAGCACAACAATGGATCCACTGAGCACGATTGTTCTTCATTCTGAGCACAACAATATAGCCACTGAGCACGAGTGTCACATCGCTCTGAGCACAGCATTATGGCCATTGAGCATGACTGTCACATCGTCCCGAGCACAGCATTATGCTCACTGAGTATGACTGCCATATCGTTCTGAGCACAATATGGCTACTGTGCACGGCAGTGACATCGTTCTGAGCATGATATAGGCACTGAGGATGACTGTTAATCGTCCTGAGCACGACAATACGACCACTGAGCACGATTGTTCATCATCGTGAGCACAACAATATGACCACAGCACGATCGTTAATCGTCCTGAGCACAACAATATAACCACTGATCACGATTGTTAATCGTCCTGAGCACAGTATAGCCACTAAGTAGGACTATCACATCGTTCTGAGCACATCAATAAGGCCACTTAGCACAACTGTCTCATCGTTTTGAGCACAACAATATGACCACTGAGCACGACTGTCACATCGTCCTCGGCACAACAATTTGGCCACTGAGCACGACTATCACATCATTCTGAGCACAATATAGCCACTGAGCACGAATGTTAATCGTCCTGAGCACAACAATATGGGCACTGAGCACGACTCTTAATCGTCTTGAGCACAATAATACATCCCCTGAGCATGATTTTTAATCATTCTGAGCACATTATGGCCACTGAGCATGATTGTCACATCTTCCTGAGCACAACAATATGGCCACTGAGTACGACTGTCACCTCGTTCTAAGCACAACAATATAGCCACTGTGCACAACTGTTAATTGTCGTGAGCACAACAATATGGCCACTGAGCACGAGTGTTACTCGTCCTGAGCACTACTGTCTCATCGTTCTAAGCACAACTGTATAGCCACTGCACGACTGTAACATCGTTCTGAGCATGATATAGCCACTAAGCATGACTGTTAATCGTCCTGAGCACAACAATGTAGCCAATGAGCGCGACTGTTAATTGTCCTGTGCACAGCAATATGACCGCTGAGCACGACTCAATCGTCTTAAATACAACAGTATAGCCAGTGAGCACAATTGTTAATCGTACTGACCACAGTAATGTGGCCAGTGAGCAAACTGTATGACCACTGAGCACGGCTACCACAGTGTCCCGAGAACAATATAGCCACTGTGTACGACTGTTAACCGTCCTGAGCACAACAATATGACCACTAAGCACGACAGTTAATCGTCCTAACTCAATAATATAGCCACTGAGCACAACATCATGGCCGCTGAGTACGACTTTTAATTGTCCTGAGCACAACAATAAATCCACTGAGCACGATTGTTAATCATTCTGAGCACAACAATATGGTTACAGCACGACTGTCACATCGTTCTGAGTACAGCAGTGTGGCCACTGAGCACGACTGTCAGATCACTCTGAGCACAACATTATGGCCACTGAACACGATTGTCACATCATTCTGAGCACAACAATATGGCTACTGAGCCCGACTGTCACATCCTTCTGAGCACAATATAACCACAGCATGATTTAATTTTCATGAGTAACACACTATGGCCACTGAGCACTACTGTTAATCATCCTGAACTTAACAATATGGCCATTGAGCACGACTGTTAATCGTCCTGAGCACTGCAATGTCGCCTCTGAGCACGACTCTTAATTATCCTGAGCACAATGATATGTCCACTGAGCACGACTGTTCATCATTCTGAGCACAACATGGCCACTGTGCACGTGTGTCACATCGCTCTGAGCACAACATTATGGACACTAAGCACGATTGTCACATCGTCCTGAGCACAGCATCATGGCCACGACTGCCACATCGCTCTGAGCACAAAATTAAGGCCACTGAGCATGACAGTCACATCATCCTGAGCACAACAGTATAGCCACTGAGGACGATTGTTAATCATTCTGAGCACAACAATATGGTCACAGCACGACTGTCATATCGTTATAGGCACAATATGGCCATTGTGTACGACTGTAACAACGTTCTGAGCATGATATAGCCACAATATGACCAATGATCACGACTGTTAATCGTCGTGAGCACAACAGTATAACTACAGAGCACGACTGTTTCTCGTCCTGAGCACAACAATATAGCCACTGAGCACTACTGTCTCATCTTTCTGAGCACAACAGTGTGGCCACTAAGCACGACTGTCACATCGTTCTGAGCACAATACATCTACTGAGGACGACTATCACATAGTTCCGAGAACATTGTAGCCACTGAGCACGACTGTTAATTGTCGTGAGCACAACAATATACCAAGTAAGCACAAAGTACGACTGTTAATCGTCCTGAGCACAACAATATAGTCACTGACCACGAGTGTTAATCGTCCTGAGCACAATAATATGGCCACTAGGCAAGACATTTAATCGTCCTGAGCACAACGATAAATCCACTGAACTCTGCTGTAAATCGTTCTGAACACAACAATATGGTTACAGCACGACTGTCACAACGTACTGAGCACTATAATATGGCCACAGAGCACGACTGTCACATCGTTTTAAGGATGATATAGCCACTGAGCATAATTGTTAATCGTCCTGAGCACAACAATGTGGCCACTGAGCAGAACTGTCACATCGCTCTGAAGACATTATGGCTACTGAGCACGACTGTCACCATCGTCCTGAGCACAATATGGCCACTGAGCACGACTGTCACATCGTTCTGAGCACAGTATGGTCACTGTGCACGTTTGTAACATCGTTCTGAGCATGATATAGCCACTGAGCATGACTGTTAATCGTTCTGAGAACAACAATATGACCACTGAGCACGACTGTTAATCGTCCTAAGTACAACAATATATCCACTGAGCACGATTGTTAATCGTTATGAGCACACCAATATGGCCACTGAGCACGACTGTTAATCGTCCTGAGCACAGCAATGTAGCCACTGAGCACGACTGTTAATTGTCCTGTGCACAGCAATATGACCACTGAGCACGACTCAATCGTCCTGAATACATCAGTATAGCCACTGAGCACAATTGTTAATCGTACTGACCACAGTAATGTGGCCACTGAGCAACCTGTCACATCGCACTGAGGACATTATGGCCACTGAGCACGACTGTCACATCGTCTTGAGCACAACGATATGGCCACTGAGCACGACTGTCACATCGTCTTGAGCACAACAATATGGCCACTGAGTATGGCTATCACATCATTCTGAGCACAGTATGGCCACTGAGCACGACTGTCACATCGTTCTGAGCACAGTATGGTCAGTGTGCACGTTTGTAACATCGTTCTGAGCATGATATAGCCACTGAGCATGACTGTTAATCGTTCTGAGAACAACAATATGACCACTGAGCACGACTGTTAATCGTCGTCAGCACAACAATATGTCCAATGAGCACGAATGTTACTCGTCCTTAGCACAACAATATAGCCACTGAGCACGACTGTTAATCGTCCAGAGCACAACTATATGGCCACCGAGCACGACCGTTAATCGTCTTGAGCACAACAATGTAGCCACGGAGCACGATTGTAATGCGTCCTGAGCACAACAGTATGGCCACTGCGCACGATTGTGCCATAGTTCTGAGCACAACAGTATAACCACTGAGCACCACTGTCACATCGTCCTGAGCACAACAATATGGCCACTGATTACGAATGTCTCATCGTTCCGAGCATAATAAAGCCACTGGGGACGACTGTTAATCGTCCTGAGCACAACAATATGACCACTGAGCACGACTGTTAATCGTCCTGAACAAAACAATATGACCACTGAGCACGACTGTTAGTCCTCCTGAACACAAAAATATGGTCACTGAGCACGGCTCTTAATCGTCCTGAGCACAACAATATAGCCATTGAGCATGATTGTTAATCGTCTCGAGCACAACAACATGGCGACTGAGGACGAGTGTCTTATCGTTCTGAGAACAACGGTATGGACACTGAGCACGACTGGCATATCGTCATGAGCACAACTGTATGGCCAATAAACAAGACTGTCACATCGTTCTGAGCACAACAGTATGGCCACTGTCCACGACTGTCACATCATTCTGAGCACATTATGGCCACTGAGCACGACTGTCTCATTGTTATGAACACAAATGTAAGGCTACTGAGCCAGACTATCACATCGTTCTGAGCACAATAGGATGGCCCCTGAGCACGACTATCACATCATTTTGAGCACAACAGTGTGGCCACTGAGCACGACTGTCACATTGTTATGAGCACAACAGTGTGGCCATTGAACATGAGTGTCACACTACTCTGAGCACAACAGTATGGCCACTGAGCACGATTGTCTCATCCTTTTTAACAACATTATGGCCACTGAGCACGACTGTCTCATTGTTATGAGCACAACAGTGTGGCCATTGAGCACGGCTGTCTCATTGTAACGAGCACAACAGTGTGGCCATTGAACGCTGAGCACAACAGTATGGCCACTGAGCACGATTGTCTCATCTTTTTTGACAACAATATGGCCACTGAGCACGAGTGTCACATCATTCTGAGCACAGCATTATGGCCACTGAGCACGACTGCTAATCGTCCTGAACAGAACAATATGGGCTCTGAGCACAACTGTTAATCGTCATCTGCATAACAGTGTGCCTACTGCGCACTACCGTTAATCGTCCTGAGCTTAACAATATGCCCACTGAGCATGACTCTTAATCGTCCAGAGCACAGTATAGCCATTGAACACGACTGTTAATTATCCTGAGCACAACAATATGGCCACTGAGCGCGACTGTTAATCGCCCCGAGCACAACTATAAGCCACTGAGCACCACTGTTAATCGTCTTGAGCACAACAATATTGCCACTGAGCACGACTGTCACATCGTTCTGAGCACAACCGTAAAGTCACTAAGTACAACTGTCACATCATTTTGAGCATAACAGTATGGGCACTGAGCACGGCTGTCACATCGTTCTGAGCACAAAATATCTAATGAGCACAACTATTGATCGTCCTGACCACAACAGTATGGCCACTGAACACGACTGTTAATTGTCCTCTGCGCAACAGTATGACAACGGAGCATTACTTGGTCGTTCTGAGCGCAACAATATGGCCAATGAGCACGACTGTTAGTCGTCCTGAGCTCAACAATATGGCCACTGAGCAAGATTGTCTCATCGTTCTGGGCACAACAATATGGCCACTGAGCACGACTGTCATATCATTCTGAGCACTACAGTATAGCCACTGAGTACGACTGATAATCTTCCTGAGCACAACAGTATGGCCACTGAGGACGACTGCATGACTCTGTATTGGCCTAACTTTTGACCAGACCCGTCTAAGACCATGTCAAAGACCAAGCAAGGTCATCATGCTCGTACCGTTGCCCTTGAGGATCTCACCGTTGTACTTATGGATCGTAACATCACCTTCGAGGTCCGTACCGCGGTGCTTATGGAACGCACCATCGCTCACGAGGGCCCTGCTTCTGTGTCTGAGGCTCATACTGATATGTTCAAGGATCGTACCCTCGTCCTCGAGGGCCATACCGCGGTGCTCAAGGGTCTTACCGATATGCTCAAGGATCGTCCCTTTCCCTCATGGACCGTATCTCGGTGTTCAAGAGTCTTACCAATATACTCAATAATCGTACCGTCGCCCTCAAGGGCCTTAACGCGGTGCTCAAGGATCTTACCGATATACTCAGGGATCGTGCCGTCGTGCCTGTGGATCATATCGTTGCCCTCAAGGGCCTCACCGCTGTGCTCAAGGCTCTTAGCGATATGCTTAAGGATAGTGTCGTCGTGCTTAATGAGTTCATATTATTCATGTTTTTCCGATGTCAGTGGCCGGCCTCTTGTCCTGCCAGCTTAGGTCAGTGTTAACGTCAGCCTCGCTCACTCAGTGTAAATAGTATAGTCTGTGTCCCTACACGCCAGCTCCTTAGCCAGGCTAGGTTATTTGTGCGTTTGGTTAAATTTGCAAATTTGAGGTCCTGAATTTATGTTGATATATTCCATCGCCCTTCGCTTCCGAAATAAGATTATCAGAAAATGCCTTTGTTGTATTTGATCCTTCATCAGTAAGTTCAAGTGGTATAAAGACGAGGAGATTGCAGTAGAATTAGCATTAGAATAGCCTTCGAGATATTCCCAATGGTAATGTATGTACAGTCAACCGTTGTTTATCCGGACAGTGCAGTTACTGAGGAAGTCGACCGAATACCGAATTGTCCAGGTATGTCAGGATTATCGTTAGGATTAATCTATACTTACCTGCTCGATAACTGAAGTGTATAGAACTGTATCAGTATGTTAACAAAAGTTATGGTGTATAGGTAGCGTGTAGCAAAACGTAATTTCCTTGTCATTATTTGGTGTAGGGGCTCTTTTTCGTCACTGTGTTTCAGTTGTACAGTACTTCATAGTTACAGTGATTACTATGAAGTTTTAAGCTGTCTTTTAATTTGGTCTCTTGGAACCTCTGGTTCGCTAAAAAACGACAAACTCGTTGCAGCTGCAGGCGCACAATTTGCCCGAGGTAGTTGTCGTGGTACGAGGATATGGCTGCAGAACGAAACATGACTTGAAATTACTTTTATCAGGTAAGGACAGCGGTAAGGTTAGTGCTTTTATATCTCTCTCTGCGGCAGCCGCTGGTCATCCAGCCTGATTACGTATGTATTTACCAGTGGCCTCCCAAAATACTTTCTAACCATGAATGAAAGTGGATCAAGATACTGGGATACAAAAGATACAAAATGGTAGACCCAGATAGTGAAATACAAAAGGTAGACACAGATACTGAGGTACAAAAGGTAGACCAATATACTGCGGTACAAAACGTATACTCAGAAGCAGGGATATAGGTAGTAAACACAGATACTAGGGTACGAAAGGTAAACCCAGATACTGGGGTATAAAAGGTACACCCACATACTGGGGTACAAAAGGTAGACCCACATACTGGGGTGCAAAAGTTAGATTAAGATACTGGAGAAAGAAAATCAAATTAGATTTATTTTGGACAGGCGGTACAGATGGTGAGGGATCTAGATGAGTGGAAACCGAGCAGACAGAAAAGACTGTCCGTTGTGGGTGCGTCGTGTCGGTGGGCAGTGTGTGTGAGGAGGTCAGCAGCCATGCAGGAGAGGTTAGGGAAGTCAGCGAGGTCGTGACAGGCCAGAGGTGTGACTCGCGACTTCTGACCTGGGTGGGACACTCCTGGGAGAAAATTAAGCAATCTAGGAAGAGTTGGTAATGAGTCGTGACCGTCCAGTGAGCGTCTGAGTCAAAAAAGATATTCTTGATGACTAAACATTTTCCTCGTCTGTCGAAGATCATAAAACACTTATGGTGAGTATTGTAGGATATTGTTATGGCGTTGTGACCAAGGACTGTGCTCATATTAAAGATGAAAATTACACATGAAATCTAATGATGTTAACGTCTTTGTAGTATATTTCAAACGTTTCATCTGTGGGTTTCTTTATCCATTAACTGAAGCATCCTAGAAGGTTCCTGCTACAAGTCGCTCCGTCATACGTCATTTCATATATACGTCGTCAGATTATTTGGGAAATATAATCGCTGTAAATCGAATTCTTTCGCAATAACGTTGTTTTCAAACGGAAACCTCAACACTGGGTTGGTGCTGGTTTCGTGGGAATGACCTCACGAATGTCCTGAGATGGTCACAAGAAGTCTCTACCCGATGTAAAGTCACGCTCTTAAGTGGGGCACATACCCTCCTATACGCCCCAGCCACAGATTGTGGTTCCACCTATTGGCGAGAAGCCATGCCAATGGCCACCATAACTAGAGTTTACCTACTACCAAGGGCATCATTAACGACGTAAGCAAACTGGGAATTATAAGGGCTTGGAATATGTTATTACTGAACCAAACGCATTAGCGCATCTTTACTCGAGGGTTAGTAAGCGTAATACTTTAATGAACTACAAAGAATTTTCTGTAATGATTACTTCAGGGATATATGATAAGAAAAAGTAATGGGTGTGCAAGCAGGCGTAACAATAAAATTGCATTGTATAATGATGGAGAAACAATTCCTTTCCTGAAAGTATAAAATAATGTAAATATGTGTAAAAGTTGACGAAAATAACATAACCTAAGGAGTTAATTTCCTGTATTAATTGACTGTGGGCGGAAAAGGCTGTATACGACAGCAAAAATGGGAATGAAATGAATTATCGCACTTTTACTGAGATATCAATAATGTAAAAAAGATTGTGTCAGAAATGTTACTAGATGAATGTCGAAGAAATGTTAGGATATAAATATATACGTTAGCAGAGACGGCACGGCAACTGAGTCCCCAATCACAGTAACGGGTTATAGTGATGTGGCAGTTGAGGAATAAGTGGTGTACATGGGGTGTTCAGCGTTGTAAATAGAAATAGTGAAGAGCTTGTAGATTTGTGTGCTGAAAAAGGACTGATGATTGGGAATACCTGGTTTAAAAAGAGAGATATACATAAGTATACGTATGTAAGTAGGAGAGATGGCCAGAGATCGTTAATGGATTACGTGTTAGTTGACAGGCGCGTGAAAGAGAGACTATTGGATATTTATATGTTAATAGGTGCAACTGGAGTGATGTCTGATCATCATCTTGTGGAGGCGAAGGTAAAGATTTGCAGAGGTTTTCAAAAAAGAAGAAAGAATATTGGGGTGAAAAGTAAGTGAGCTTGGAAAGGAGACGTGTGAGGAAGTACCAGGAGAGACTGAGTACAGAATGGAAAAAGGTGAGAACAAAGGAGGTAAGGGAAGTGGGGGAGGAATGGGATGTATTTAGGGAAGCAGTGATGGCTTGCGCAAAAGACGCTTGTGGCATGAGAAGCGTGGCAGGTGGGCAGATTAGAAAGGGTAATGAGTGGTGGGATGAAGAAGTAAGATTATCAGTGAAAGAGATAAGAGAGACATTTGGATGATTTTTGCAGGGAAATAGTGCAAATGACTGGGAGACGTATAAAAGAAAGAGGCAGGAGATCAAGAGAAAGGTGCAAGAGTTGAGAAATCGGGCAAATGAGTTGGGGTGAGAGAGTATCATTAGATTTTAGAGAGAATAAAAAGATGTTTTGGAAGGAGTTAAATAAAGTGCGTAAGACAAGAGAACCCATGGGAACATCGGTGAAGGGGGCTAATGGGGAAGTAATGACAAGTAGTGGTGATGTGAGGAGATGGAGTGAGTATTTTGAAGGTTTGTTTAATGTGTTAGAATAGAGTGGTAGATATATAGGGTGTTTTGGTCGAGGTGGTGTGCGAAGTGAGAGGGTCAGGGAGAATGGTTTGGTAAACAGAGAAGAGGTAGTGAAAGCTTTGCGGAAGATGAAAGCCGACAAAGCGGTGGGTTTGGATGGTATTGCAGTGGAATTTATTAAAAAAGGGGGTGACTGTGTTGTTGACTGGTTGGTGAGCATATTCGGTGTATGTATGGCTCATGCTAAAGTGCCTGAGGATTGGAGGAATACATGCATAGTGCCATTGTACAAAGGCAAAGGGGATAAAGGTGAGTGTTCAAATTACAGAGGTACAAGTTTGTTGAGTATTCCTGGGAATTATATGGGAGGGTATTGATTGAGAGGGTGAAGGCATGTACAGAGCATCAGATTGGGGAAGAGCAGTATGGTTTCAGAAGTTGTAGAGGATGTGTGGATCAGGTGTTTGCTTTGAAGAATGTATGTGAGAAATACTTAGAAAAACAAATGGATTTGTAGGTAGCATTTATGGATCTGGAGAAGGCATATGATATTGTTGATTGAGATGCTCTGTGGAAGGTGTGGGAGGCAAATTGCTAAAAGCAGTGAAAAGTTTTTATCGAGGATGTAAGGCACGTGTACGAGTAGGAAGAGAGGAAAGTGATTGGTTCCCAGTGAAAGTCGGTTTGCGGCAGGAGTGCGAGATGTCTCCATGGTTGTTTAATTAGTTTATGGATGGGGTTGTTAGGGAGGTGAATACAAGAGTTTTGGAGAGAGGGACAAGTATGCAGTCTGTTGTGGATGAGAGGGCGTGGGAAGTGAGTGACTTGTTCGCTGATCATACAGTGCTGGTGGCTGATTCAGGTGAGAAACTGCAGAAGCTGGTGACTGAGTTTCGTAAAGTGTGTGAAACAAGAAAGCTGAGAGTAAATTTGAATAAGACCAAGGTTATTAGGTACAGTAAGGTTGACGGACAAGTCAACTGGGAGATAAGTTTGAATGGAGAAAAACTGGAGGAAGTGAAGTGTTAGATATCTGGGAGTGAATTTGGCAGCGGATGGAATCATGGAAGCCGAAGTGAGTCACAGGGTGGGCGAAGGGGCGAAGGTTCTGGGAGCCTTGAAGAATGTGTGGAAGGCGAGAACATTATCTCGGAAAGCAAAAATGGGTATGTTTGAAGGAATAGTCGTTCCAATAATGATAACATTGGCTGCGAGGCGTGAGCTATCGATATGGTTGTGCGGAGGAAGGTGGGTGTGTTAGAAATGAGATGTTTGAGGACAATATGCGGTGTGAGGTGGTTTGATCGAGTAAGTAATGAAAGGGTAAGAGAGATGTGTGGTAACAAAAAGAGTGTGACTGAGAGAGCAGAATAGGGTGTATTGAAATGGTTTGGTCACATGGAGGGAATGAGGAAAGATTGACAAAGAGGATATATGTGTCAGAGGTGGAGGGAACGAGAAGTGGGAGACCGAATAGGGTGGAAAGATGGAGTGAAAAAGATTTTGAGCGATCGGGGCCTAAGCATGCAGGAGGGTGAAAGGGCGTGCAAGGAATAGAGTGAATTGGAACGAAGTGGTATACCGGGATCGACGTGCTGTCATTGGATTGAAGCAGGGCATATGAAGCGTCTGGGGTAAACCATAGAAAGTTTTGTGGGGCCTGGATGTGGAAAAGGAGCTGTGGTTTCGGTGCTTTATAAATGACAGCTAGGGACTGAGTGTGAACGAATGTGGCCTTTGTTATCTTTTCCTAACGCTAACTCACGCACGTGTGGGGGGAGGGGAGGTGTCATTTCATGTGTGGTGGGGTGGCGACGGGAATGAATAATCCTGGCTGTTGGAGGTTTGTATGTTCTATGAAGGTGCGCGTTTATATGCACTTTGTTCGTATTCATATACCTTCGCGTTGTACAGTTAGTTTCGGTAAAATGCTCTCTGCTGGCTGTGTGAGCCTGATGGGAAATGACCGGTGAAGACCCCGTTGCTCACCAACGTGCAACGAAGGGTATTCGAGTACCAAGTATTCGAATAGTCATTTCCCTGTGAGGGACGATCATAGCCTAGCGGTAGCGCTCCCGCCTGTTTGGTGCTCTTGTCGTCACAATGTGTGACTGTATGTAACCGTCTGACTGAGAACTTGGGTCACACATACAGTGAGTGAGGCGTGTGTAAATTCGAATTTTCTTGAACACCTCTAGAATGTGTTCGGGTTTGTCGCTTGGTGGTTAAAAGAGAAAAGAAAATGAGGCACTAGACCTTAGATATCTGACGAAGTAACCGTCTTCAATCAATTACGGTAACTAGAAATGGTAGTGGAGAGAATTCACGTTTCGCATGAATGAAAGAAACGATATCACTGAGACATAAAGTGAAAGCATTGCTTGGTCAGAATGGCGAGGGTTTGATGTTATGTTCTTTCATTGTCCATGGCTCTAACGTTAAGGCCACGCCCTAAATGTGATATGGAAAAGGGTTGAAGTAACAGAAAAGTCAAAGAGAAGAAGAATACAAGCGTTGTTAAGGAGGTGGAAAAGGCTCAGCGGGGTAAGGGGGGTAGAAACATATTACAACGGTCCACGTCTGAGTCGGCAACGGCCATACAGTAATCAAGAGACGCAGCGACCTGCCGAGCAGCACATAGTCTAAGGGGGGAAAAAAAAGTAATAGCTATGGAAAAGGGGAAAGGGAACCAACATTGCGGCGTAGGGGTAAGTGGGTCGAGGGATAAATGGATCGAGTTCTGAGGTTCATACTTGGGAGAATGGATAATCACCCAGGACTCCAAAGCTCCACGAAGGAGCCGTGTTGCAAACTGGAAATAAAGCTGCCGTCGAAGTTGCCGCGTTGTACTATGACCTGGAGATAAAGCTGGCGTGTCTTCGTGACCTGGGGATAAAGCTGGCATATCTTGAGCTAAGATGATGATTATACTCTGGAGTCAGTGAAAGTGAAGAGGTAAAGTCGCTGTCGAGATGAAAAGAGCTGCAATGTGATGAAGTGGTGAAGGAGTGGAACCTTTCTCCTTTCTCATGAACGTTAATCATATTTTCCGTTGATATCCATACGTTCTATTTTCATGGTAATATATTGTACTGGGCTTGTGAACGCCTGATTAAAAAGGTGAGGATTTGGACGAGTACAAGACGAGCTAAACTCCCACACTGTATATTTGCCTTAACGATTGTTTTCCTGAGATTAGAGTGTACGTCGATGGTGAAAGGCCACTTGGTGAGGGTAGAGGGTGTGGCAGCAGGCCATCCTCCTGCTGGCTACGTGAGTCACACACACCACGTATTCCCAACCTCTTGTACATGACGGGACTGGTCGTGAACACGTAAGTACAAACGTTTGGGTATGATGAGGTCAAAGGTCATGTCATAACACCTAAGGGTCGTACTCGTCTTGTTCAAGAGGTCAATCTTCCGGGTGGAAATTGGTATCTTTTCCAGTGTTCATAATCACTTCATCTTTGGTTTTGAAATGCAGGCTAGACTATGTATTACAGTACTAAAATGCTGTACTGGTCCACATCATGGCATATAGCTATTCATGGTTCTGAGCCCATTCCGCCGGGAAGGTTCTCGGGTGTCAGGTGTGCGTAATTTCATTTGTACAGATGCAGGAGCCCCGCGCGACGCGTCACATGGTAGGCTTAGGAAACGGATCCCCTGCACACATACCTAGGATACTCCTGCTTCTTCCAGACCTGAACCAGAAGGAATCCACATAATTCATGAGGAAGATTATCTGGTGTACGTGAGGACATACATGTCTTACTGCCTCTGTCTGAATGCTTTCTTGTCTTTACACTGTGATCTGTGCATGTGTGGGGAGGTACTTGAAGCTGGGCTTGGTATACACTAATCTGTGTGAGGAACATTACTGACCGTCAGCTGTCTTAACATGTGTAGTGATATTTGGCTTCCGCTTTCTTCCTAACTGTCCCAAAGCAGGTACACTACGCTGCACTTGCTGCTGTGGTACCTGCTCGTTCATACACCAGGTGCCCTCCCCATGTACCTGCTGCTGTGGCACGAACTCTTCCTGCTATTGTCGTGCCTGTTCATTGCTGCATCAGGTATACCAGTTGTCCCTGCCATAGTACCTACTCATATGCTGCACCAGGTAACCCCACTGCACCTGCTGCTGTGTTACCCACCCGTTCCTCACGTCGTCTGTCAACATGAAAGTGTACCTTATGGGAAGAACTGGTTCAGCCGTCAGCTATGGTCTGTGACGTGTGCAGGTGGTAAAAGGTACTGTATTTTGTGTTGTGTTGTTACAGAGTGGACGTTGAGGGAAGGAATCAGTTAGGGAAAGGTACAGGAGAGGGCACACAAGATCATGCTCGGTCCCTCTTACACCACCTCACAAGAGGCGTCGGACACACTTGGTCCTTCCAACTTTCTCCAACCATCACCTGGGTCTCATCTGACAGTTCGGAAAGAGGCTGTTGTGCTAACCTCGCTAGTGTTATCTCCTGCCACCAGGGATCCCTCTTCCTCGAGGCGCAGTTCGACTCCATAAGGGAGTCAAGCCTATCCGAGCTCCTACAAGAACAGTCCCATCCCAGCCATTGTGTACTATTAGTGTTTCAGTAAAGACTTGTTGTCATGACACTCCCTTCAATTTGTTAAAGTCCTAATATCCTGATATACATTTTTCTTTCTACATTTTCAACTTTTGGCTACATTATGTTCATCAGTTATTATCATTATTATTATTATTATTATTATTATTATTATTATTATTATTATTATTATTATTATTATTATTATTATTATCATTATTATTATCATTATCATCATTATTATTATTAGTATTATTATTATTATTATTATTAGTATTATTATCATCATTATTATTATTATCAGTATTATTATCATTATTATCATTATTATCATTATTATTATTATTATTATCATATTATTATTATTATCATCATTATTGTTATTATTATTATTATTATTATTATTATTATTATTATTATTATTATTATTATTATCATTATCATTATTATCATTATCATTATTATCATTATTATCATTATTATTATCATTATTATTATCATCATCATTATTATTATTATTATCATTATCATTATTATTATGATAATTATTATCATCATTATAGTTATTATTATTTAGAGCGCATCTGACAGAAGACAGTTTCGTTGACAGTATGAAGGTAAAGGAGAGCGTATTAGCACCGTACTTCATTCCTACCTACCTAGGAGCACGGGCTTGTGGAGGAGCAGGGGCTTATAAATGAATAGAGGCTTGTGGAGGAATAGGGACTTGAAGAGGAGCAGGATCTTCTTAAGAAGCAGTTGTTGAGGATCCGGGGCCTGTGGAAGATTAGTAGGTGTTGTGGAAGAGCATGGGATTATGAAGGAGCAGAGGCTGGCGGAAGACCAGGGGCTTTTAGAAGATTAGGGCTGTGGAAGAGCAAGGGATCATAGAGGAGCGGGGTTTGTGGAGCGACAGGGAGGGGCTTGTGGAGAAACAGGAGCTTGTGGAGAAACAGGGGCCTGTGGATAAGGAGGAACTTGTGGAGGAATAGGGATTTGTGAAGGATCCGGAGTTCGTGGAGGAGCAGTGGTTTGTAGAGGAACAGAGGCTTGTGGAAAAGCTGAGGCTTGTGGAGGAGCAGGGGTTTGTGGAAGGACAGGAGCTTGTGGAACATCAGTGGCTTGTGGAGAAACAGGAGCTTGTGGAGAAGCAGAGCTTGAGGAGGAGCAGAGGCATGTGAAGGAACAGGGGCTTGTGGAATATCAGGAGCTTGTGGAGGAACAGGGGCTGTGGAGGAGCAGGGGCTTGCGGAGGAACAGGTGCTTGTTGAGGAGCAGGGGCTTGCGGAAGAGCAGGAGGCTTATGGAAGGGCAGGGTTTGTGGATGAGCAAGGGCTTGTGGAAGAGCAGGGGACTGTGGATGAGCAAGGACTTGTGGAAGAGCAGAAGCCTGGGAAGAAGGATGGGCTTGTGGAGGAATAGGGGCTTGTGGAAGGGCAGGGGCTTGTGGAATAACTTGTAGCATGTAGAATAGCAGGGGCTTGTTGAGGAACAGGGGCTTATGGAAGAGCGCGGAATTATGCAGAAGCAAGGGCCTATGGAGGAACATGGCTTGAGGAGAGCAAGATCTTGTGGAGGAGCATGGGCTTGTGGAGGAACAGGAGCTTATGTAAGAGCAGTGGTATTTGAAGGAGCAAGGGCTAGTGGAGGAACATTGGCTTGTGGAGGAACATGGGCTTGTGGAGGAACATGGGCTTGTGGAGGAACGATGGCTTGCGGAGGAGTAAGGGACTGTGGAGAAAAAGGGGCTTGTGGAGGTGGTGTATACCATAGCACACTGCGTTATCTGTTCTTAATTCACTGTTCGAAACTTATCAATGGTCGTCTAAGGTGAGGTTTCTTAAGTAGTGTCGTGAGTGATGAATATGAGCAATAACAGTGAAATGTCATGACTGGTGCCCATCATCAGTATCACCTCTAAGATATCCATTTAATCAGACCCAGACTTTTGCTACCCATCAGGTCTAGACTCTTGCCACCCATCAGGTCCAAGCTCTTGCTACCCATCAGGTCGAGACTCGTGTTACCATCAGGTCTAGACTTTTGCTGCCCATCAGGTCCAGACTCTTGCCATCCATCAGGTCCAAGCTCTTGCTACCCATCAGGTCTTGACTCTTGCTACCCATCAGGTCCAGGCTCTTGCTACCCATCAGGTCCAGGCTCTTGCTACCCATAAGGTCCAAGCTCTTGATACCCAACAAGTCAAGACTCTTGTTACCCATCAGGTCTAGGCTCTTGCTACCCATCGGGTCCACAACCTTGCTACCCATCAGGTCCAGGCTCTTCTTACCCATCAGGTCTAGACTCTTGTTACCCATCAGGTCCAGACTCTTGCTACCCATCAGGTCCAGGCTCTTGCTACCCATCAGGTCCAGACTCTCGTTACCCATCAGGTCCAGACTCTTGCTACCCATCAGGTCCAGGTTCTTGCTACCCATCAGTTCCAGACTCTTGCTACCCATCAGGTACAGGCTCTTCCTACCCATCAGGTCTAGACTCTTGCTACACATCAGTTCTAGAGCCTTGTTACCCATCCGCTTAAGACTCTTGCTACCCATCAGTTCTAGACTCTTGTTATCCATCAGATCCATGCTCTTGCTACCCATCAGGTCCAGGTTCTTGATACCCATCAGGTCTGGACTCTTGTTACCCATCAGGTCCAGGGTCTTGCTACCCATCAGGTTCAGGCTCTTGCTACCCATCAGGTCTAGACTCTTGCTACCCATCAGATCCAGGCTTTTGCTACCCATCAGAACCAGACACTTGCTACCCATCAGATCAAGACTCTTGCTACCCATCAGATCCAGGCTCTTGCTACCCATCAGGTCCAGGCTTTTGCTACCCATCAGGTCTAGATTCTTGCTACCCATCAAGTCCAGGCTCTTGCTACACATCAGGTCTAGAGCCTTGTTACCCATCCGCTTAAGACTCTTGCTACTCATCAGTTTCAGACTCTTACTACCTCTCAGGTTTAAAATCTTCCTACCCATCAGATCCAGACTCTTGCTACCCAACAGGTTTAGACTCTTGCTACCCATCAGGTCCAGACTCTTGCTACCCATCAGGTCTAGACTCTTGCTACCCATCAAGTCAAGGCTCTTGCTACCATTCAGGTCTAGACTCTTGCTACCAATCAGGTCCAGACTCTTGCTACCCATCAGGTCGAGGCTCTTGCTGCCCATCAGGTCTAGACTCTTGCTACCCAACAGGTCCAGGCTTTTGCTACCTATCAGGTCCAGGCTCTTGCTCCCCATCGAAACCAGACTCTTGCTACCCATCAGATCCAGATTCTTGTTACTCACCAGATCAAGGCTCTTGCTACCCATCAGGTTCAGGCTTTTGCTACCCATCAGGTCTAGACTCTTGCTACCCATCAAGTCCAGCCTCTTGTTACACATCAGGTCAAGACTCTTGTTACCCATCAGATCCAGACTCTTGCTACCCATCAGGTCCAGGCTCTTGCTACACATCAGGTCTAGACACTTGTTACCCATCAGGTCCAGACTCTTGCTACCCAACAGGTCCAGGCTCTTGCTACCCATAAGGTCTAGACACTTGTTACCCATCAGGTCCAGACTCTTGCTACCCATCAGGTCCAGCCTCTTGCTACACATCAAGTCTAGACACTTGTTACCCATCAGGTCCAGACTCTTGCTACCCATCAGGTCCAGGCTCTTGCTACCCATAAGGTCTAGACTCTTGTCACCAATCAGGTTATAACTCTTGCTACCAATCAGGTCCTGGCTCTTGCTACCCATCAGGTCTGAACTCTTGCTACCCATCAGGTCTGAACTCTTGCTACCCATCAGGTCCAGGCTCTTCTGACCCATCAGGTCTAGACTTTGCTACCAATCAGGTCTAGACTCTTGCTACCCATCAGGTCTAAACTCTTGTACCCATCAGGTCCAGGCTCCTACTGCGCATCAGGTCTAAACTCTTGCTACCCATCAGATCCAGACTCATGCTACCCATCAGATCCAGGATCTTGATACCGATTAGATCCAGATCCTTGTTACGAATCAGATCCTGGCACTTGCTGCCCATCATGTCTAGACTCTTGTTACCCATCAGGTCCAGGCTCTTGCTACCCATCAGGTCTAGACTCTTGCTACCCATCAGGTCCAGACTCTTGTTACCCATCAGGTCCAGACTCTTGTTACCCATCAGGTCTAGACTCTTGCTACCCATCAGATCCAGGCTCTTGCTAACCATCAAGTCCAGGCTTTTGCCAACTATCAGGTCTAGACTCTTCCTACCCATCAGGTCCAGGTTCTTGCTACACATCCGGTCTAGACTCTCGTTTCCCATCAGGTCCAGACTCTTGCTACTCATCGGGCCCAGGCTCTTGCTACCAATCAGGTATAGACTCTTGCTACCCATCAGGTCTAGACTTTTGCTACCCATCAGGTCCAAGCTCTTGCTACCCATCAGGTCTAGACTCTTGCTACCCATCAGATCCAGACCCTTGCTACCCAACAGATCCAGGCTCATGATACCCATCAGATCAAGACTCTTGTTGCCCATCAGGTCCAGGCTCTTGCTACCCATCAGGTCTAGACTCTTGCTACCCATCAGATTCAAACTTTTGCTACATATCTAGTCAAGGCTCTTGCTGCCCATCAGGTCTGGACACTTGTTACCCATTAGATCCAGACCCTTGCTACCCATCAGATCCAGGCTCTTGATACCCATCAGATCAAGACTCTTGTTACCCATCAGGTCCAGACCCTTGCTGCACATCAGGTCCAGGTTCTTGCTACTGATCAGGTCTAGACTCTTGCTACCCATCAGGTCTAGACTCTTGCTACCCATCAGGTCTAGACTCTTGCTACCCATCAGGTCTAGACTCTTGCTACCCATCAGATTCAAACTTTTGCTACTTATCTAGTCCAGGCTCTTGCTGCCCATCAGGTCTGGACACTTGTTACCCATCAGGTCAAGACTCTTGCTACCCATCAGGTCCAGGCTCTTGCTACCCATTAGGTCTAGACTCTTGTTACCATCAGGTCCAGACTCTTGCTACCCATCAGGTCTAGACTCTTGTTACCATCAGGTCCAGACTCTTGCTACCCATTAGGTCCAGACTCTTGCTACCCATCAGGTTCAGACTCTTCCTTCCTCTCAGATCCAGACTCTTGCTACCCATTAGATCCAGGCTCTTGCTACCCATCAGGTCCAGGCTCTTGCTACCCATCAGGTATAGACTCTTGCTACACGTGAAATCCACACTCTTGCTACCCATCAGGTTCAGACTTTTGCTACACATCAGGTCCAGACTTTTGCTATCCATTAGGTCCAGACTTTTGCTACTCATCAGATCCATAGTCATGCTACCCATCAGGTCCAGACTCTTCCTACCTATCAGGTCCAAACTTTTGCTACCCATCAGGCCCATAGTCATGCTACCCATCAGGTCCAGACTCTTGCTACCCAACAGGTACAAACTTTTGCTACCCATCAGGTTCATAGTCATGCTACCCATTAAATCTAGACTCTTGCTAGCCATCAGATCCATAGCCTTGTTACCTATCATGGGTGATAAATCACTTGATACGCTCACAAGGCATAGAAACCGTTTATCTCGTGGGATCAGATGACTCCTGCGGCGGGGTGACCTGGTCTACGCTGCTCTCATGTCCGGGACACATAGTTCTCTCATCCCTACCATGTAGTGACAACACCAACTAACTGTGAAGTGACTGTCTTTATACCGGCCGAGTCTGGCCACCCAACAAGAAATGGGGATCGTGTGAAAAGTAATGTATCACAAGACATGATGCATGAACACGAACAATGTTGCGGATATTTGAGTAGGAAATGGTTGAGGAAGAGTAGTTGATGAAATTTTGAGGAGATAAAGGACGTAGTTGTCATTAGTATTTGTATGTTAGGAGTTTTGCATTCATGTTGCCCCGTCTCTTAAGCTTTCGCCTGAAAAGTTTACACCTTTATATGTGTGCATACACACATGCATATTCCTACCTAAACAAGTTACCCATTTATCGAACAGCCTCGGCGGGAGGATGAACACCTGGCTTGGGTGTAGATCGACTGTCATGCCCAAGATTCGAACCTTTGTGGGTTCGATCCCAGGCTGGCCCGTGATGTTTCATAGTCAGTACACCACGTAGGTTGCTGGTGTGAGGCGGAAGAAAAACTATTTCGGCAGACACTCACCTTGCGTGGTCGTCGTTGAGACCCACATATTGGCTCCTACAGGTGGTGCTGATGACGACTGATACCCACGGACAAACACAGTTCTCGTCGGTGTCAGGCCAGGTCGGTGTTTCTTCTGCTGGCCATACTATGTCCACTGTTACATGGCGCACCTCCACCTGGAGACTCCTACAAACCACTACTCTCCAGGATAGTATGTGTTTACACCGCACACTTCCAGTTGTGAGGAGACTGTTACGTTGCAGGGAACACAGTGTTTCTGGATGACCCGGATTTTGTTTGGAAGTTCGTCGATGGAAACTGAATAATTTTGTGATGCAGGAAGCAAATATAAGCCAGGGTGAGGCGGTGGGGATGTGTGAGAGGTTGGGCAAGGAGGCACGATTCTATCAGGAGCGGCTGGGAGGGGCGTGTGGACGCGTCGCTGGTAAACGGGCAAGTGGTTAGTGGCTCCTTCCTTCCCTCCCGCTCACTGACCCAGTACACCCAACTAGAAATCGTCGGGAATGGCTGGTCAACCCCATGTAGGTCATCCTGGACATGTGGGAAAGGAACTTTTAGGCGACTCCGAAAGGAAAGGGCAATTTAGGTCGTTTGTTTTAATTGGCATTTTGGACAACAGAAGATTGCATCATGCTCACCACCTTAAGAAATGCGGCAAGCAACAGGGGAAAGTATAAAGGCTCTATTACAGATCTTTTACATAGTTAACGGAATTAAAGTACTACATATAAAATGATGAAAGTAAGATAAAGTGGAATGAGACCAGGTCATTATTACTCTTCTAGCAAGGAGCAAGTTACTGAGATTTAGTTGTGTTAGGACCAAGATAGGACCAAGCCAGTCGTCGAAGCACCATAACTGGAGAACAGTGAAGGAAGTAAACTTTATTGTGGTCACTGTGAACATTACTTTATTACCCGGATAACATGCTGAGATAAATATCTTTACAACTGATATTACACCTAGAGAACGAGACACCTTTTCATCTATTACAATAAAAGAAAACAGATTTACTAGAAAACGTTCTATGGTGTAGCGTTCCTGACCGCGACGCATTCACAGGGCCGCCCAGGGTAGAGCGCATAGGTTCGAATCTTGGTTGCGGCAGTCGGTCCACAGTCTACCCATCTGTTCATCCATCCCTTGAGGTTGGTCGATAAAATGGGTACCTGGCTCAGGCTAGAGTATATATATATATATATATATATATATATATATATATATATATATATATATATATATATATATATATATATATATATATATATATATATATATATATATATATATATATATATATATATATATATATATATATATATATATATATATATATATATATATATATATATATATTATATTTATTTATTTATTATACTTTGTCGCTGTCTCCCGCGTTTGCGAGGTAGCGCAAGGAAACAGACGAAAGAAATGGCCCAACCCACCCCCATACACATGTATATACATACGTCCACACACGCAAATATACATACCTACACAGCTTTCCATGGTTTACCCCAGACGCTTCACATGCCTTGATTCAATCCACTGACAGCACGTCAACCCCGGTATACCACATCGCTCCAATTCACTCTATTCCTTGCCCTCCTTTCACCCTCCTGCATGTTCAGGCCCCGATCACACAAAATCTTTTTCACTCCATCTTTCCACCTCCAATTTGGTCTCCCTCTTCTCCTCGTTCCCTCCACCTCCGACACATATATCCTCTTGGTCAATCTTTCCTCACTCATTCTCTCCATGTGCCCAAACCACTTCAAAACACTCTCTTCTGCTCTCTCAACCACGCTCTTTTTATTTCCACAAATCTCTCTTACCCTTACGTTACTCACTCGATCAAACCACCTCACACCACACATTGTCCTCAAACATCTCATTTCCAGCACATCCATCCTCCTGCGCACAACTCTATCCATAGCCCACGCCTCGCAACCATACAACATTGTTGGAACCACTATTCCTTCAAACATACCCATTTTTGCTTTCCGAGATAATGTTCTCGACTTCCACACATTCTTCAAGGCCCCCAGAATTTTCACCCCCTCCCCCACCCCATATATATATATATATATATATATATATATATATATATATATATATATATATATATATATATATATATATATATTGACAGAGTTCCTCTGTCAATGTAACGCGTCATTATTCAGGAATTCTCCGAAATGGTAGGATCTGATCAGCTTAGTGGAGCAGGTAAGGTGCAGCCTAATCTGAAATAAGGAGGAACTGATCAGTTGATGGCGCAGTGAAGGCTCAGCCTAGATGGAGAAGGGCAGGCGCAGCTTGGGAAGTTTAATCATTCTAAAATCAAAGTTCTTCCTACCTCCCTTGTAACTTTCCCATCTTCTTTGTTGGTTCCGTAGTTCTACCACTGAGCACAATCGGTATGCTTGGTATCAAAGAACATCTAGCTTATCTTGGAAAACCCCATGTTATACAAATAGCTGAATCCATCCCCAAGAAACTAACAGCCCCGTTCAGACGTGAATTTATCTATTCTGATTAGTTTATAGGATTATAAAAAGAACCTAATCATCCTTATATGGAGTAGTACTCTCACATCTGGGGAAGTCCTAGTTCTTCATATTTACCATACATAGTCGAGTCCAGAACATTCCGGCTAAATGAGCTCATCCATTCTGACCTCTTGGCCTACGCCGCTGTGTTGATTCACTTTCCCCTTCTTTTCGAAGTATCATTTCAGTTTCTCCATCCTGGAACTTTCTACATATGTGTCCCGCACGTCATACTCGGCAAGCAACTGCGGTTACATGATCATTCTGTAGTCGTTAGCAACTCAAGGGTGGGGCATTGTGATGTTTCTTTCCTTACACCTACGTAGCCTTGTAACTTTCCCCTTCATGTCTTTCTCAACTACTGTGACTTTCCCCTCTTGCAATGGCAGGTTTTTCACTTCTCTCTTTCCTTCTTCCTCTCTTGGTAGAAGACTTTCAGTGTTTTAGAATAAGGCTTGACTTCGCTGTGGGCTTCTGTCATGACTGAAGTATCCACATAAATAAAGCAAGAGGATTCAGGTACTTTTTAGTAACAGACTATTGGATGAATGGACCAAACTGAAGAAAAAGGTGTTTTAAAGCATTTCAAGAAATCGTATTCCAGAGAACAGCTACTGAGGCGTCTTGTGCACAAACTTGTTTTCATTGAAAGGTTTAGAAAACCACTTTGATATAGTAGAGTCAGAGTGTAGGTCCTCACATGTCACCATGTATATATGTAATAGAAATGAAAAGATAGTTCTGTAGAGTAAACAGTACAGGTTAAAGTCAGACCAGTGGGGGACCTCATGCCCCACCTTCCGCTGTCCATGAGCAAGTCTGTGGCAACTGATAGATGATGGACAGATACCTCTAGGTAAATGATGAAACAAGTTATAGTGAGTCCCCGGGAGGGAAACGATCGAGTATGATAGACGCAAGTTACCTGAAAAAGAGAGAAAATAGTAGCAAGAAACAGTAGCAACTGATGAAAATATATCGCTGGTTTTTCGCAAGAAGTGAAACTTCTGAGCAAGAAGATCCAACTAGAGTAAGACGACACTGCCCTTGTGTGTGATGCCCTGACATTAAGGGTCATATCAAATGTTTATGTTACCGTATCCATTACCTGAAATTTCGTGATCAAAAGGTTAAATGTAAAAGTGACTGAAACTGATTTATTGGCAGAACTGTGTTGGACTTTGGATAAGATCGCTGTTAAGTTTGAACTCAGGAAATACAAAATGCTTGAATTGCTTGCTGAAGCAGTTTCGAAATAGGAATTCTACTAGTGTTCAAAATCAAGATTTATTATTATACTGTATGAAGCTAAAGTAGGTGGTATGTGTACTGCGCCTCGATATCAACTGTAGCACTCAGAATGCGCTTTGGCGTTATGGAAAGCCTATAATATCTGAGTGGATAAAGAAAAGAAGGCCACACAATAGAGAAACTAACGGTATCAGAAATGTTGAGATGGAAATCAAGTATAGAGTTCCATCAAAGCGTTACCTTAGATGTGCGAAAACGTTCATTTTCTTCCTTCATCCTACAATATATCGAGCAATTCAGACTGTTCTGACAAGGAGGCCACAGAGCAGAAGACCGTAGTACGACTGATAGTGTTGTTAATATGCTAAGAAACAGACTTTCCCTGCTCGCGCCAACTGACCTAGCTACATGGAGGCAAGAGCCGACCAATCCACAACCTTTCAACCTAGCTTAGCCCGGACTACAGTAAACAAGCCCCATCGAAGCAAGATGCTCATTTTGAGTACCACAGGGACCGACTCCCCTTTTCTCGTTGTTTTGACCACTTTGGAGAATTCGATATCATCTGGGCAAGTCAGCAAAGTCTGTGACTCACAACTTTCCTCAGAATGTACTGTCGGACTGGTTCACTGTGTACCAATACCTCTGAGAATTCGATACTTTCTCCCACCAGAAGGGATAGGTCACCGCCTCGCCTTGTCTACCAGTCCTTCCTTGTTAGTTCATGTGTGCATTTGTCTTTGTGATGAGGCATGTAGAGGTTGAAGGAATTTTTTTTTAGTATTTGTTCAGTCGTACGTGCAAGAGCGTTCAGTTGTCTGAGTGCATATTCTACTTGTCCAGAGCGGTGGTTTGCAACCTGAGACCCGAGACAACGAGCAATTGACCACAGTCCTCGGCTGTCCATTGCAAGTGTTGTTTTATACAGTAGTCAAAATCCTTACGACTTTTTTATATATCTGTAACAAAAACAAAGTTACGGTAAGTTAGGTTAGGATTGTTAAGGTAATTTTGGATATAATGGAGGATGAGGTTCGTTATTCATCATAGCTCGGTGCTAAAGCTAACCTCCCATCTTTGCGAGTCGAAATGCCATAATGTTTAGCTGCGCATGATACAGAATCTATAGATTCTTTCGACATTTTGCCTGAATAAATATAATTCATGAAACATTTAATTTCAAAAGTCTGATTACAATGAACAATGAATTATGAGATAAATGAAACAGAAGAATAGCATTCTGAGATATAGTTTATTCTTTCCCTATAACTCCAAGTAAAGGAGAAATATAGGGCTGGCTCAGTTATTAACGGCTGTTGACATGAATCATGCAATTCTGTTGTGTACAAGTGGTCGAATATAATGAAAGTACCGCTTAGTAATTTCTAGTCATTTTTCTCATTACGACAATGCATAACTCTTGATTGAAAAGGGACCGAAGGTTGGGGAAACCGTGAGGTTATGTTGTGTAGGAAAATGACAATTATTTGAAGAAGATTAATAGAACCAATGAAAACGTCGCCAAACTTTCTTGAGGGGCAATATATACCAAGTGTAACTGTTATTCTAGAAACACCGTTATTCTTTTTTACTTGCTGCTGATATGGTATTCCTCTGCAGATGAAAAGTGAAACTCTTTTTGTTCATTAGCATCTGGAATTTCGTGAATATATTTACTTAATTCTTTGAGTTAACATTATAGTTACAAGATAAACTAAAAGACTTGCTTCATGAAATTTCAGATAAAAATGCCTCAAACAATTCCCTTTGAAGCTGTATTTGTTGTCATACTTTGTCAACTGAAGGATACATATGACAGTAATTGACCTCCGTGGTGTATCGGTTAGCGTCGCTGACCGTAACGCATTCACGAGCAGCCAGGGGTCGCGTGCATAAGTTCGAGTTCTGGTCGCGGCAGTCGGTCTTCAGTCAACCCAGCTGTTTATCCCATCTGGGTTTTGGTTATTAGAATAGGTAACTGGTTTAGGCTAGTGTATATATATACATACATATATATATGTATGTGTGGATGTGTGGATCAGGTGTTTGCTTTGAAGAATGTATGTGAGAAATACTTAGAAAAGCAAATGGATTTGTATGTAGCATTTATGGATCTGGAGAAGGCATATGATAGAGTTGATAGAGATGCTCTGTGGAAGGTATTAAGAATATATGGTGTGGGAGGAAAGTTGTTAGAAGCAGTGAAAAGTTTTTATCGAGGATGTAAGGCATGTGTACGTGTAGGAAGAGAGGAAAGTGATTGGTTCTCAGTGAATGTAGGTTTGCGGCAGGGGTGTGTGATGTCTCCATGGTTGTTTAATTTGTTTATGGATGGGGTTGTTAGGGAGGTAAATGCAAGAGTTTTGGAAAGAGGGGCAAGTATGAAGTCTGTTGGGGATGAGAGAGCTTGGGAAGTGAGTCAGTTGTTGTTCGCTGATGACACAGCGCTGGTGGCTGATTCATGTGAGAAACTGCAGAAGCTGGTGACTGAGTTTGGTAAAGTGTGTGGAAGAAGAAAGTTAAGAGTAAATGTGAATAAGAGCAAGGTTATTAGGTACAGTAGGGTTGAGGGTCAAGTCAATTGGGAGGTGAGTTTGAATGGAGAAAAACTGGAGGAAGTGAAGTGTTTTAGATATCTGGGAGTGGATCTGGCAGCGGATGGAACCATGGAAGCGGAAGTGGATCATAGGGTGGGGGAGGGGGCGAAAATTCTGGGAGCCTTGAAGAATGTGTGGAAGTCGAGAACATTATCTCGGAAAGCAAAAATGGGTATGTTTGAAGGAATAGTGGTTCCAACAATGTTGTATGGTTGCGAGGCGTGGGCTATGGATAGAGTTGTGCGCAGGAGGATGGATGTGCTGGAAATGAGATGTTTGAGGACAATGTGTGGTGTGAGGTGGTTTGATCGAGTAAGTAACGTAAGGGTAAGAGAGATGTGTGGAAATAAAAAGAGCGTGGTTGAGAGAGCAGAAGAGGGTGTTTTGAAGTGGTTTGGGCACATGGAGAGAATCAGTGAGGAAAGATTGACCAAGAGGATATATGTGTCGGAGGTGGAGGGAACGAGGAGAAGAGGGAGACCAAATTGGAGGTGGAAAGATGGAGTGAAAAAGATTTTGTGTGATCGGGGCCTGAACATGCAGGAGGGTGAAAGGAGGGCAAGGAATAGAGTGAATTGGAGCGATGTGGTATACCGGGGTTGACGTGCTTTCAGTGGATTGAATCAAGGCATGTGAAGCGTCGGGGGTAAACCATGAAAGCTGAGTAGTATGTATATTTGCATGTGTGGACGTATGGATTTACATGTGTAGGGGGTGGGTTGGGCCATTTTCTTTCGTCTGTTTCCTTGCGCTACCTTCGCAAACGCGGGAGACAGCGACAAAGTATAATAATAAAAATAAATAAATAATAGATATATATATATATATATATATATATTATATATTATTATTATACTATATCCTATAAATATATATTATATATATATTTACAAGGTGATTACAAGTAGTGGTGATGTTAGAGGAGATGGATGTGAGTTTTTTGAAGGTTTGTTAAAATGTGTTTGATGATTGAGTGGCAGATTATAGGGTGTTTTGGTCGAGGTGGTGTGCAAAGTGAGAGGGTTAGGGAAATGATTTGGTAATCAGAGAAGAGGTGTAAAAAGCTTTGGGAAGATGAAAGCCGGCAAGGCAGCAGGTTTGGATGGTACTGCAGTGGATTTATTTAAAAATGGGGGTGGACTGTATTGTTGACTGGTATTGGTAAGGTTATTTAATGTATGTATGACTCATGGTGTGAGGTGCCTGAGGATTAGGCGGAATGCGTGCATAGTGCCATTGTTACAAAGGCAAAGGGGTAAGGTGAGTGCTCAAATTACAGAGGTATAAGTTTGTTGAGTATTCCTGGTTAAATTATATTGAGGTTTGATTGAGGGGTGAAGCATGTACAGAGCATCAGATCGGGAGATCAGTGTGGTTTCAGAATGGTTGAGGATGTGTTGATCAGGTGTTTTGCTCTTTGAAGAATGTATGTGAGTAAATACTAGATAAGAAAATGGAATTTGTATGTAGCTTTTATGGATCTGGAGAAGGCATATGATCGAGGTGAGAGAGCTCTGTGGGAAGTATTAAGATTATATGATGTGGGAGGCAGATTGTTAGAAGCAGTGAAAAGTTTTTTATCGAGGATGTAGGCATGTGTCGTGTAGAAGAGAGGAAAAGTGATTGGTCTCAGTTGTATGTAGGTTTGCGCAGGGGTGTGTGTGTCTCCATGGTTGTTTGATTTGTTTATGGATGGGGTTGTTAGGGAGGTGAATGAAGAGTTTGGACAGAGGGCAAGTATGAAGTCTGTGGGGATGAGAGAGCTTGGGAAGTGTGTTCAGTTGTGTTGCTGATGATACTGCGCTGGTGGTGTTTCTGTGAGAAAAACTGCAGTAGTTGGTGCTGAGTTTGGTAAAGTGTGTGAAAGAAGAACGTTTAAGAGTAAATGTGAATAAGAGCAAGATTATTAGTACGTAGGGTTGAGGCAAGTCAAATTGGAGGTGAGTTTGGATGGAGAAAAAAATGGAGGAAGTGAAGTGTTTTAGCTGTCTAGGAGTGGATCTGGTGCGCGATGGAACATGGAAGAGGAAGTGGATAATAGGGTGGGGGAGGGGGCGAAAATTCTGGGAGCCTTGAAGAATGTGTGGAAGTCGAGAAACCCAAATTATCTCGGAAAGCAAAAATGGTATGTTTGAGGAATAGTGGTTCCAACAATTGTTGTATGTTGCGAGGCGTGGGCTATGGATAGAGTTGTGCGCAGTGAGGATGGCTGTGCTTGGAAATGAGATGTTTGAGGACATGTGTGGTGTGAGGTGGTTTGATCGAGTAAGTACGTAAGGGTAGAGAGATGTGTGGAAATAAAAAAGCGTGGTTGGAGAGATCAGAAGACGGGTGTTTTGATTGGTTTGGGCACATGGAGAGAATGAGGAGGAAAGGATTGACCAAGAGGATATATGTGTTCGGAGGTGGAGGGAACGATGGAGAAAGGAGACCAAAATTGGATGTGGAAAGAGGGAGTGAAAAAGATTTTGTGTGATTCGGGGCCTGAAAAATGCAGGAGGGTGATAGGGAGGGCAAGGAAAAAGAGTGAATTGGAGCGATGTGGTATACCGGGGGGTTTACGTGCTGTTCAGTGGATGAATCGGGGCCATGTGAAGCGTCTGGGGTAAACCATGGAAAGCTGTGTAGGTATGTATATTGCGTGCGTGGACGTATGTATATACATGAGGAATGGGGGTGGTTTGGGCCATTTCTTCGTCTGTTTCTTGCGCTTACCTCGCCAAAACGCGGGAGGAAGGAACAGCGACAAAGCAAAAAAAAAAAAAAAAAAAAATTTTATTTTTTTATCTTAATCACTTTTTTATTTTTTCTTTGTCGCTGTTTTCCCGGTTAGGGAAAGGGAGGGGCAAAGGGAAAAAGACGAAAAAATGGCCCCAAACCCAAACCCCCATACTATGGGATATTCAAAACAAAAACACCCCACACGCAAAATTATATACCTAAAAATTTTCCCAAATATAATAACATATACATACACAGACATTATACATGTATACACGTAAACATTTTTCTTTTTGTTTCCCTTCCCTTTCCAAACCCATCGTTTCCCCCCCACACCCTGAAATGGCACCTTCCCCCCCCCCGCGCGAGAGGTAAGGCTAGGGAAAAGGGCAACCCAAAAGGGCCCCTTGTTTTACACTCAGTCTCTAGCTGTTTTATGTATAATGCACCCAAACCACAGTCCCTTTTCCCTCCCGGCCCCCCAAAACTTTCCAGGGTTTACCCCAGACGCTTCAATTTCCCCGGTTCAATTTCCCTTTTTCAGCACCCTCGACCCGGTATACCACATCGTTCCAAAAACATTCTTTTTCCTTGCCCCTTTCCCCCCCTTTATTTCGCCCGATCCCAAAATCTTTTTCACCCCCCCCCTCCCCCCTCCATTTGGTCCCCCCTTCTCCTCTTTCCCTCCCCCTTTGGGGGCACATATCCTCTTTGTCAATCTTTCCTCACTCATTTCTCCATGTGCCAAAAAATTTTCAAACCTTTTTGCTCTCTCAACCCACCTCTTTTATCCAAATCTCTTTCCCCTTTCTTTACTAATCAACCAAACCCACCTCACCCACATTTGTCTAACTTTCTTTAAAAAAACAAACCCTCTCCGAAACCCCCCTATCATAGCCCACCCCCTTTCGAACCCATAAACATTGTTGGAACCATTTTCCTTTCAACTCCCCATTTTGCTCCGAGAAAAATTCTCCCCTTCCTCAATTCTTCAACGCTCCCAGAATTTCCCCCCCCCCAAACCCTTGGATCATTTCGCTTCCATGGTTCCACCCGGGGCCGCAATTTCATTTCCGGGATACCCAAAAACCCTTCACTCCCCCGGGTTTTTCTCATTAATTTTTATTTCCAAGGGCTTGCCTAAACCCCTACTGACTAAAAAATTTTTCCCTCTTTCACATTTCTCTACTTTCTTTTTTCACCCCACTTACCAAACTAGTCAAACTTCTGCTTTTTCCCCCCAATCAGCACAGCGTTGGTATCATCAGCGAAAAACAATGACCCCATTTCCCCAACCCTTCTCTCCAAAGACCTATTCCCCCTTTTTTCCAAAACTCTTGCATCACCTCCCTAACAACCCCACCCAAAAACAAATTAAACAACCATGGAGAATCAAACCCCCCTGCCGAAAAACCTCTTCCTGAGAACCAATCACTTTCCTCTCTTCCTACACGTACAAGTTTACCCCTGATAAAAAATTTTTTCAGCTTCTAAACATTGCCTCCACACCCTTTTAATTTTAATTTCCCTTTCCAGAGCCTTATCAAACTTATCTACCCTTTCCCCCCCGATCCATAAATGTACATCAAACCATTTGCTTTTCTAAGTATTTCTAAATTACTTTTCAAAGAAAACCTGATCCAACATCCTCTACCATTCTGAAACCCATGCTCTTTCCCCAATTGATGCTCTTACGCCTTTTCCCCCTCAAACAATACCCCTCCCCTATAATTTACCGGAATACTAAAAAAATTTTTTTTTTTTCCTTTAATTTGAGATCCTTTATCCCCTTGCTTTGTTCAAGGGGAAAGCACGCATTCCGCCCAAACTCAGGACCTACCCTGGTATACTACTTTTAAAAAACCTTACAAAAAGTAACAATACAGTCACCCCCTTTTTTTATAAAATTTCCCTGCAATACCATCCAAACCCCTGCCTTGCCCGGGTTTCACTCCCCAAGCTTTTTCTACCCCTTCTTTTTCCCCAAACATTTTTCCCCCCCTCCACTTTGCAACCACCTCGACCCCAAAAACCCATTATTCCATCTCACTCCATTCAAAAAAACCTTCAAAAATACTCATCCATCTCCTTTTACACACCCTTGTTTCACCCCCAATTTCGCCCCTTTACTGAAGTTTTCCCTTGCCCCCTTTTCTTCGCCCCTATTTTCCTCCTTCCGAAAACTTTTATTCTCCCTAAAAAATTTTTGTTCTCTCCCCAATCCATTTTCCCTTTTTTTTCACCTTTGCCCTTTCTCTTGACCCCTGTCTTTTCTTTTACCTTTTCCCCCAATTGCTTTTTTCCCCGCAAAAATCGTCCAAAAACCTTCCTTTTTTTTCATAATATCTTTTTTCTTATCCCACCACTCCTACCCTTTCTAAACAGCCCACCTCCCACTCTTCTCATGCCACAAGCATCTTTTGCGCAATCCATCACTGATTCCCTAAATACATCCCATTCCTCCCCCACTCCCCTTACTTCCATTGTTCTCACCTTTTTCCATTCTGTACACAGTCTCTCCTGGTACTTCCCCACACAGGTCTCCTTCCCAAGCTCACTTACTCTCACCACCTTCTTCACCCCAACATTCACTCCTCTTTTCTGAAAACCCATACTAATCTTCACCCCAGCCTCCACAAGATAATGATCAGACATCCCTCCAGTTGCACCTCTCAGCACATTAACATCCAAAAGTCTCTCTTTCGCGCGCCTGTCAATTAACACGTAATCCAATAACGCTCTCTGGCCATCTCTCCTACTTACATAAGTATACTTATGTATATCTCGCTTTTTAAACCAGGTATTCCCAATCATCAGTCCTTTTTCAGCACATAAATCTACAAGCTCTTCACCATTTCCATTTACAACACTGAACACCCCATGCATACCAATTATTCCCTCAACTGCCACATTACTCACCTTTGCATTCAAATCACCCATCACTATAACCCGGTCTCGTGCATCAAAACCGCTAACACACTCATTTAGCTGCTCCCAAAACACTTGCCTCTCATGATCTTTCTTCTCATGCCCAGGTGCATATGCACCAATAATCACCCACCTCTCTCCATCAACTTTCAGTTTTACCCATATTAATCGAGAATTTACTTTCTTGCATTCTATCACATACTCCCACAACTCCTGTTTCAGGAGTATTGCTACTCCTTCCCTTGCTCTTGTCCTCTCACTAACCCCTGACTTCACTCCCCAGACATTTCCAAACCACTCTTCCCCTTTACCCTTGAGCTTCGTTTCACTCAGAGCCAAAACATCCAGGTTCCTTTCCTCAAACATACTACCTATCTCTCCTTTTTTCACATCTTGGTTACATCCACACACATTTAGGCATCCCACTCTGAGCCTTCGAGGAGGATGATCACTCCCCGCGTGACTCCTTCTTCTGTTTCCCATTTTAGAAAGTTAATACAAGGAGGGGAGGATTTCCGGCCCCCCGCTCCCGTCCCCTCTAGTCGCTTTCTACGACACGCGAGGAATACGTGGGAAGTATTCTTTCACCCCTATCCCCAGGGATAATATACATATATATATACATATACACACACACACACATACACATACATACGCACATACACACACACACACACACACATACATATATATACATATGAAAAATGTAAGAAACAATTTATAAAACAAACTTTTAGCCTGAAATGAATGAAAAAATGAATGTCACATAATGGTTCAACCTCTGGCTATGGAAAAGGAAATGTACAATTTATTCACACAAACGTCAATAGCAGTTCTCATCAATTTCACCACTGTATATTAAGAATATATATATATATATATATATATATATATATATATATATATATATATATATATATATATATATATATATATATATATATATATATATATATATATATATATATATATATATATATATATATATACAAGGTGATAACAAGTAGTGGTGATGTGAGAAGGAGATGGAGTGAGTATTTTGAAGGTTTGTTGAATGTGTTTGATGATAGAGTGGCAGATATAGGGTGTTTTGGTCGAGGTGGTGTGCAAAGTGAGAGGGTTAGGGAAAATGATTTGGTAAACAGAGAAGAGGTAGTAAAAGCTTTGCGGAAGATGAAAGCCGGCAAGGCAGCAGGTTTGGATGGTATTGCAGTGGAATTTATCAAAAAAGGGGGTGACTGTATTGTTGACTGGTTGGTAAGGTTATTTAATGTATGTATGACTCATGGTGAGGTGCCTGAGGATTGGCGGAATGCGTGCATAGTGCCATTGTACAAAGGCAAAGGGGATAAGAGTGAGTGCTCAAATTACAGAGGTATAAGTTTGTTGAGTATTCCTGGTAAATTATATGGGAGGGTATTGATTGAGAGGGTGAAGGCATGTACAGAGCATCAGATTGGGGAAGAGCAGTGTGGTTTCAGAAGTGGTAGAGGATGTGTGGATCAGGTGTTTGCTTTGAAGAATGTATGTGAGAAATACTTAGAAAAGCAAATGGATTTGTATGTAGCATTTATGGATCTGGAGAAGACATATGATAGAGTTGATAGAGATGCTCTGTGGAAGGTATTAAGAATATATGGTGTGGGAGGCAAGTTGTTAGAAGCAGTGAAAAGTTTTTATTGAGGCATGTGTACGTGTAGGAAGAGAGGAAAGTAATTGGTTCTCAGTGAATGTAGGTTTGCGGCAGGGGTGTGTGATGTCTCCATGGTTGTTTAATTTGTTTATGGTTGGGGTTGTTAGGGAGGTGAATGCAAGAGTTTTGGAAAGAGGGGCAAGTATGAAGTCTGTTGGGGATGAGAGAGCTTGGGAAGTGAGTCAGTTGTTGTTCGCTGATGATACAGCGCTGGTGGCTGATTCATGTGAGAAACTGCAGAAGCTGGTGACTGAGTTTGGTAAAGTGTGTGAAAGAAGAAAGTTAAGAGTAAATGTGAATAAGAGCAAGGTTATTAGGTACAGTAGGGTTGAGGGTCAAGTCAATTGGGAGGTGAGTTTGAATGGAGAAAAACTGGAGGAAGTGAAGTGTTTTAGATATCTGGGAGTGGATCTGGCAGCGGATGGAAACATGGAAGCGGAAGTGGATCATAGGGTGGGGGAGGGGGCGAAAATTCTGGGAGCCTTGAAGAATGTGTGGAAGTCGAGAACATTATCTCGGAAAGCAAAAATGGGTATGTTTGAAGGAATAGTGGTTCCAACAATGTTGTATGGTTGCGAGGCGTGGGCTATGGATAGAGTTGTGCGCAGGAGGATGGATGTGCTGGAAATGAGATGTTTGAGGACAATGTGTGGTGTGAGGTGGTTTGATCGAGTAAGTAACGTAAGGGTAAGAGAGATGTGTGGAAATAAAAAGAGCGTGGTTGAGAGAGCAGAAGAGGGTGTTTTGAAATGGTTTGGGCACATGGAGAGAATGAGTGAGGAAAGATTGACCAAGAGGATATATGTGTCGGAGGTGGAGGGAACGAGGAGAAGAGGGAGACCAAATTTGAGGTAGAAAGATGGAGTGAAAAAGATTTTGTGTGATCGGGGCCTGAACATGCAGGAGGGTGAAAGGAGGGCAAGGAATAGAGTGAATTGGAGCGATGTGGTATACCGGGGTTGACGTGCTGTCAGTGGATTGAATCGGGGCATGTGAACCGTCTGGGGTAAACCATGGAAAGCTGTGTAGGTATGTATATTTGCGTGTGTGGACGTATGTATATACATGTGTATGGGGGTGGGTTGGGCCATTTCTTTCGTCTGTTTCCTTGCGCTACCTCGCAAACGCGGGAGACAGCGACAAAGCAAAAAAAAAAAAAAAAAAATTTATATATTTTTATCTTAATCACTCTTTATTTTACTTTGTCGCTGTTTCCCGCGTTAGGGAGGTAGCGCAAGGAAATAGACGAAAGAATGGCCCAACCAACCCACATACATATGCATATACATACACGTACACACACACGCACATATATATACCTAAACATTTCAACATATACATACATATACATACACAGACATATACATGTATACACGTAAACATATTCATACTTGTTGCCTTCATCCAATCCCATCGCTACCCCGCCACACATGAAATGGCACCTCCCTCTCCCCGCGCGCGAGAGGTAAGGCTAGGAAAAGACAACAAAGGCCACATTCGTTCACACTCAGTCTCTAGCTGTCATGTATAATGCACCGAAACCACAGCTCCGTTTCCACATCCAGGCCCCACAAAACTTTCCAGGGTTTACTCCAGACGCTTCACATGCCCTGGTTCAATCCATTTACAGCACGTCGACCCCGGTATACCACATCGTTCCAATTCATTCTATTCCTTGCACGCCTTTCACCCTCCTGTATGTTCAGACCTCGATCGCTCAAAATCTTTTTCACTCCACCCTCCCACCTCCAATTTGGTCCCCCACTTCTCCTCTTTCCCTCCACCTCTGGCACATGCATCCTCTTTGTCAATCTTTCCTCACTCATTCTCTCCATGTGACCAAACCATTTCAATATACCTTCTTCTGCTCTCTCAACCACACTCTTGTTATTACCATATATCTCTCTTACCCTTTCATTACTAACTCAACGAAACCACCTCACACCACATATTGTCCTCAAACATTTCATTTAAAACACACCCACCCTCCTCCGCACAACCCTATCTATAGCCCACGCCTCGTAACCATATAACATTGTTGGAACCACTATTCCCTCAAACGTACCCATTTTTGCTCACTGAGATAACATTCTCACCTTCCACATATTCTTCAACGCTCCCAGAACATTTGCCCACTCCCCCACCCTGTGACTCACTTCCGCTTCCATGGTTCCATCCGCCGCTAAATTCACTTCCAGATATCTAAAACCCTTCACTACCTCCAGTTTTTCTCCATTTAAATTTATGTTCCAACTGACTTGTCCCCAACCCTACTGAAGCTAATAATCTTGCTCTTATTCACATTTACTCTCAGCTTTCTTCTTTCACACACTCTACCAAACTAGTCATGAACTTCTGCTTTTTCTCACCCGAATCAGTCACCAGCGATGGCTATCATCAGCGAACAACAACTGACTCACTTCCCAAGCCTTCTCATCAACAACAGACAGCATACTTGCCCCTCTTTCCAAAACTCTTGCACTCACCTCCCTAACAACCCCATCCATAAACAAATTAAACAGCCATGGAGACATCACGCACCCCTGCCGCAAACCAACATTCACTGTTAACAAATCACTTTCCACTCTTCCTACTCTTGTACATGCCATACATCCTTGATAAAAACTTTTCACTGCTTCTAGCAGCTTACATCCCACACCATATATTCTTAATACCTTCCACATAGCATCTCTACCAACTCTGTCATATGCCTTCCCCAGATCCATAAATGCAACATACAAATCCATTTGTTTTTCTAAGTATTTCTCACATACATTCTTCAAAGCAAGACCCTGATCCACACATCCTCTACCACTTCTGAAACCACACTGCTCTTCCTCAATCTGATGCCTGTACAAGCCTTCACCCTCTCAATCAATACTCTTCCATATAATTTCCCAGGAATACTCAGCATACTTATAACTCTGTAATTTGAACACTCAACTTTATCGACTTTGCCTTTGTACAATGGCATTATGCATGCATTCCGGCGTACATACACTGAATATCCTCACCGACAGGTCAACAACACAGTCACCCCCATCTTTAATAAGTTCCACTGCAATACCATCCAAACCCGCCGCCTTGCAGGCTTTCATCTCACGCAAAGCTTCCACTACCTCTTCTCTGTTTACCAAACCTTTCTCCCTGACCCCTCTCACGTCGCACACCACCTCGACCAAAACACCCTATATCTGCCACGCTATCATCAAACTCATTCAACAAACCTTCAAAATACTCACTCTATCTCCTTCTCACATCACCACTACTTGTTATTACCTCCCCATTAGCCCCCTTAACCGATGTTCCCGTTTGTTCTCTTGTCCTACGCATTTTATTTACCTCCTTCCAAAACATCTTTTTCCATTTTGCACACAATCTCTCCAGGTACTCCCCTATCCCTAGGGATAGGGGAGAAATAATACTTCCTACGTATTCCCTGCGTGTCGTAGAAGGCAACTAAAAGAGGAGGGAGCTAGAAATCTTCCCCTCCATTTTTCAATCTTCCTAAAAAAGGAACAGAGAAGGGGGCCAAGTGAGGATATTCCCTATGAAGCTCAACCCCTCTGTTCTCAACGCCACCTCGCTAATGCGGGAAATGGCGAATATACATCAACTGATTGTTATATTTCTTTCTTGTTTCTCCCTGATGATATGATTATTACACGAAAGTGCGCTTGAGAACTTACCATGTTTAATTTTCCCCGCGGACTCACATGAATATACTTGATCACGAGCAAAATTGTGATCCTTTCCAATATATATATATATATATATATATATATATATATATATATATATATATATATATATATATATATATATATATTCTATTATTATTTTGCTTTGTCGCTGTCTCCCGCGTTTGCGAGGTAGCGCAAGGAAACAGACGAAAGAAATGGCCCAACCCACCCCCATACACATGTATATGCATACACGTCCACACATTCAAATATACATACCTACACATCTCAATGTACACATATATATACACACACAGACATATACATATATACCCATGTACATAATTCATACTGTCTGCCTTTATTTATTCCCATCGCCACCTCGCCACACATGGAAATAACATCCCCCTCCCCCCTCATGCGTGCGAGGTAGCGCTAGGAAAAGACAACAAAGGCCCCATTCGTTCACACTCAGTCTCTAGCTGTCATGTAATAATGCCCGAAACCACAGCTCCCTTTCCACATCCAGGCCCCACACAACTTTCCATGGTTTACCCCTGACGCTTTACATACCCTGATTCAATCCATTGGCAGCACGTCGACCCCGGTATACCAAATCGATCCAATTCACTCTATTCCTTGCCCGCCTTTCACCCTCCTGCATGTCCAGGCCCCGATCACTCAAAATCTTTTTCACTCCATCTTTCCACGTCCAATTTGGTCTCCCACTTCAGCTCGTTCCCTCCACCTCCGACACATATATCCTCTTGGTCAATCTTTCCTCATTCTCTCCATGTGCCCAAACCATTTCAAAACACCCTCTCCTGCTCTCTCAACCACGCTCTTTTTATTTCCACACATCTCTCTTACTCTTACATTACTTACTCGATCAAACCACTTCACACCACATATTGTCCTCAAACATCTCATTTCCAGCACATCCACCCTCCTGCGCACAAGTCTATCCATAGCCCACGCCTCGCAACCATACAACATTGTTGGAACCACTATTCCTTCAAACATATCAATTTTTGCTTTCCAAGACAATGTTCTCGACTTCCAAACATTCTTCAAGGCTCCCAGGATATATATATATATATATATATATATATATATATATATATATATATATATATATATATATATATATATATATATATAGATAGATAGATAGATAGATAGATAGATAGATAGATAGATAGATAGATAGATAGATAGATATATAGATATTGGAAAGGATCACTATTTTGCGCGTGATCAAGATATTCCTATGAGTCCACGGGGAAAATGAAACACGAAAAGTTCCCAAGTGCACTTTCGTGTAATAATCACATCATCATGGGAGACACAAGAGAGAAATATAACAGTCAGTTGATATACATCGAAGAGACGAAGCTAGGACGCCATTTGGTAAACATGTGATTGTCCATAACATACAACGAGCGTTCATAAACTTATCATTTTACAAATCTTATCAACAATAAAGTTATCTAATTTGTACAGACCATCACTAATATTAAGATTATAATTCTTTGTGTATTTAATAATAGAAGATTCAATGGTATTTCTCTTGGTAATAGAGTTAGAGTTAACAACTGAGATGGCGTTACTCCAGTCAATATAATGATCATAGTTTTTAACATGATTTAACAAGGCATTTGATTCTTGTCCCGTTCTTATACTATATTTATGTTGCTTAAGACTAACAGAAAAATCCTTACCAGTCTGACCAACATAGAATTTATCACAGTTCCCACAAGGAACTTTATAGATGCAACCAAGAGAATTTTCTGGTGAATTCCTGATTAAGACATTCTTTATAGTATTATTGTTGCTAAATGCAACATTTGCATTAAAGGATTTAAACAACATGGGAAGCAAAGTGAAATTATTATTAAAAGGGAGAACGAAAAGATTCTTGGTGTCAATGGGAAGTTTGGGCTCAACCCTATAAAATGATTTCTTTGCTAACTTAAGGGATTTATCAATGAAAGATCTAGGGTACTTTAACTTATGTCAAAACACAAACAAAATTTTCCTGCAAGACCTATAGTGAGTTCAGTAGGCTCCATCACATATAAATTATCAAAATGGCTAGTTTCCTTATTAAGCCCTTTAGTGGGTAAGGTATCAAATTCTAATATCATGAACAATGTAGATTTAGTCAACAAGCTAAACAATATCAATATTAATTTTGATTTCAAACTAGTTAGCTTTGATGTTTCCTCACTTTTCACTAAAGTTCCAGTTGATGACCTTTTAGAATATTTATTTAATGTCTTGGATGATATTCATTTACTTGATTCAAAGTCTAATTTCATTGAACTGATAGAATTATGTATAAAACACTGTGTATTTCAATTTAATGGAGATTATTATGCTCAAAAATTTGGTATGGCAATGGGTAACCCTCTTTCACCTGTAGTAAGTAATCTTTATATGGAAGTTTTTGAAACAAAATTACTAAAGGATATCTTACCTTCTAATGCAATTTGGTTTAGGTATGTAGATGATGTTCTTTGTGTTTGGCCAACAAATGAAAATTTACAAATATTTCTCCCCTTACTTAACGATTTAGTACCTTCCATCAAATTTAATGTAGAAAATGAAAATAATGGTATGTTACCATTTTTAGATTGCATGATCCATAGACAAGGAAACAAGTTTAAGTTTAGCATATACAGAAAACCCACCAATGTATGCTCATATTTCCATTATTATTCATCTCAACATGACAGGGTTAAATTATCATCATTTCAATCTATGTTCTTAAGGGCATTACGTATTTGCAGTCCAGAGTTTATTGATGATGAGTTTGAGAAGATATTCTCTATTGGATCTAAGTTAAAGTACCCTAGATCTTTCATTGATAAATCCCTTAAGTTAGCAAAGAAATCATTTTATAGAGTTGAGCCCAAACCTCCCACTGACACCAAGAATCTTTTAGTTCTCCCTTTTGATAATAATTTCACTTTGCTTCCCATGTTGCTTAAATCCTTTAATGTAAATGTTGCCTTTAGCAACAATAATACTATAAAGAATATCTTAATCAGGAATTCACCAGAAAATTCTCTTGGTTGCATCTATAAAGTTCCTTGTGGAAACTGTGATAAATTTAATGTTGGTCAGACTGGTAAGGATCTTTCTGTGAGACTTAAGCAACATAGATATAGTATAAGAACGGGACAAGAATCAAATGCCTTGTTTAATCATGTTAAAAACTATGATCATTGTATTGACTGGAGTAACGCCATCTCAGTTGTTAACTCTAACTCTATTACCAAGAGAAATATCATTGAATCTTCTATTATTACATACACAAAGAATTATGATCTTAATATTAGTGATGGTCTGTACAAATTAGATAACTTTATTGTTGATAAGATTTGTAAAATGATAAGTTTATGAGCGCTTGTTGTATGTTTTGGACAATCACATGTTTACCAAATGGCGTCCTAGCTTCGTCTCTTCGATGTATATCAACCGACTGTTATATTCCTCTCTTGTGTCTCCCCTGATGATGTGATTATTACACGAAAGTGCACTTGGTAACTTTTCGTGTCTCATTTTCCCCGTGGATTCATAGGAATATATATATATATATATATATATATATATATATATATATATATATATATATATATATATATATATATATATATATATATATATATATATATATATATATATATATATGCATTTACATTTAATTAATGTACTTATTATACTTTGACGCTGTCTCCCGCGATAGCAGGTAACGCAAGGAAACAGACGAAAAAATGGCCCAACCCCCCATATACACATGTATATACATACACGTCCACCAAATTGGAGGTGGAAGGATGGAGTGAAAAAGATTTTGAGCGATCGGTGTCTGAACATGCAGGAGGGTGAGAGGCGTGCAAGGAATAGAGTGAGTTGGAACGATGTGGTATACCGGGTCGACTCGCTTTCAATGGATTGAACCAGGGCATGTGAAGCGTTTGGGGTAAACTATGGGAAGTTTTGTAGGGCCTAGATATGGAAAGGGAGCTGTGGTTTCGGTGCTTTACACATGTCAGCTAGAGATCGAATGTGAACGAATGTGGCCTTTGTTGTCTTTTCCTAGTGCTACCTTGCGCGCGCGCAGGGGGAGGGAGGTGCCATTTCATGTGTGGTGGGGTGGCGACGAGAATCGATGAAGGCAGCAAGTATGAGTATGTATATGTGTATATATGTATATGTATGTGTATGAATATATATGTGTACGTTGAAATGAATAGGTATGTATACGTACGTGTGGGCGTGTATGTATATACATGTGTATGTGGGTGGGTTGGGCCATTCTTTCGTCCGCTTCCTTGCGCTACCTCCCTAATGCGGGATACAGCGACAAAGTATGATAAATATGAATAAATGTATATATATATATATATATATATATATATATATATATATATATATATATATATATATTTTTCATACGATTCGCCATTTCCCGCGTTTGCGAGGTAGCGTTAAGAACAGAGGACTGGGCCTTAGAGGGAAAATCCTCACCTGGCCCCCTTCTCTGTTCCTTCTTTTGGAAAATTGAAAAAAAAAACAAGAGGGGAGGATTTCCAGCCACCCGCTCCCTCCCCTTTTAGTTGCCTTCTACGACACGCAGGGAATACATGGGAAGTATTCTTTCTCCCCTATCCCCAGGGATATATATATATATATATATATACATATACATATATATATATATACATATATATATATATCTTTCTTTTCTTTCTTTCAAACTATTCGCCATTTCCCGCATTAGCGAGGTAGCGTTAAGAACAGAGGGCTGGGCCTTGAGGGAACACCCACACCTGGCCCAATTCTCTGTTCCTTCTTTTGGGAAAAAAAAAAAAAAAAAAAAAATAAACGAGGGGAGGATTTCCAGCCCCCCGCTCCCTCCCCTTTTAGTCGCCTTCGACGACACGCAGGGAATACGTGGGAAGTATTCTTTCTCCCCTATCCCCAGGGATATATATATATATATATATATATATATATATATATATATATATATATATATATATATATATATATATATATGCATATTTATATATATATATATATATATATATATATATATATATATATATATATATATATATATATATATATATATATATATATATATATTTTTTTTTTTTTTTTTTTTTTTTCAAACTATTCGCCATTTCCCGCGTTAGCGAGGTAGCGTTAAGAACAGAGGACTGGGCCTTTTTTGGAATATCCCCACCTGGCCCCCTCTGTTCCTTCTTTTGGAAAATTAAAAAAAAAAAACGAGAGGGGAGGATTTCCAGCCCCCCGCTCCCTCCCCTTTTAGTCGCCTTCTACGACACGCAGGGAATACGTGGGAAGTATTCTTAATCCCCTATCCCCAGGGATAATACATATATATATATATATATATATATATATATATATATATATATATATATATATATATATATATATATTCCTTTCATACATATTCGCCATTTCCCGCGTTAGCGAGGTAGAACAGAGGACTAAGCCTTAGAGGGAATGTCCTCACTTGGCCCTCTTTTCTGTTCCTTCTTTTGGTAAATTAAAAACGGCAGGGGAGGATTTCCATCCCTCCGCTTTTTTTTGGGGGGCGCCATCACCATTAGCGGTATACGTGTCTGTCAGACTTCCACTGGTTTTTGAAGAATTAAAACGTCGGTACTCGCTTATGTACGAGTACTTATGACTGAAGTCTTTAACCGTGGGAGGGATTTCTCTCTCAGTCGCCCAATCATTGCCAGCGTCGAGGTGTCTGGCCTTCGCGATGAGACGGACATCGCCCTCTACACAGTTGTTGACTACGGTTTCGGAGTATCATAAACACTGCAGCATATCAGCTGTGTTGACTGGTCAAGGAGACAGGAGGCACTGGGCGGGTATGCATCAGGTCCGTAGCGCTGATTCGTCGACGAAGGTACACACACACAGTCAGTCACAATGATTGGTCGAGAGACATGCATAAATCAGGTGAGCTTTGCTTATTGGATGAGGGGCGGTATACATCAAGTTAGCTTGGTCATGGAGCGGGCATACATCACTTAAGCTAAATTCACGAGTGGATGCGGTTATATAGTATGTAATGTACACTTAACGAGAAGCAGACATACTTTTGGTAGTAACTTGGTCCAGAGGTGAGCATACACGTGAGTAGGTGATAAGGGTCATATTTGGTGACAAGAAATGGATCAGAATATGACGTATCAAGGCTTAGTGGACTAAGTTTCATCAACAATGACTGTGAAAGTAGCAATGGATGTGGGAAGGATACATGCGACCAGGGGAGGTAGGCTGGAAGAGAGAGTCGGGTCGCTTAGCGAGGCCTACAACCACAGACTGGGTCTTGTCTGGAGAGGGTTACAGAGGGTTGAGGAGGCACTCTCTAAGTGTAGGAGCAGTGTCCACGTGAGGATGAATATGGCTGTTGTACAAGGGTGTAGCCTGGCAGGATAGAAAATTGGGACGATTAGGAAAAAGTAAAGAAAAAAAATAGGTGATTTTTTGTAGCGTAAATTTCAATCGGCATATAAGTTGTTCTTATAGTATTACCTCGACTAATTGATGACATGGTTTAGTATGAGGAACGTCTTCAGCAGCTGACCACGAGGCAGTGTGGTAAAGGCGGGGCCGTGGACCATTACTGTCCGGCCTCTTAGGGTGGTGTTGCCTCTGTACTTTCACCAGGAGTTGTACTGTGGCTGCTGCACGTGAGCTCCGTACTGCCTGAATGGTGATCGATGACCAGGATGGGTCATCATCGACTGTCTCGTACGATCATACAGACAGACATTTCATCAACTCCCTAAATACGATGGTACGATACCTGATTATGAATTTTGATGTTGTTATTGTTGTTGTTAGCTGAGACGGCACGGGCAGCTGAAGCCCAAATCAAGACCATCTCATTAAAGCTCTCTCTCTCTCTCTCTCTCTCTCTCTCTCTCTCTCTCTATATATATATATATATATATATATATATATATATATATATATATATATATATATATATATATATATATACATAATTATATATATTTATATATATATATTTTTTTTTTCTTTTTTGCCGCTGTCTCCCGCGTTTGCGAGGTAGCGCAAGGAAACAGACGAAAGAAATGGCCCAACCCACCCCCATACACATGTATATACATACGTCCACACACGCAAATATACATACCTACACAGCTTTCCAATATATATATATATATATATATATATATATATATATATATATATATATATATATATATATATATATATAAATATATATATATATATATATATATATTTCTTTTTTTTTTTTTATACTTTGTCGCTGTCTCCCGCGTTTGCGAGGTAGCACAAGGAAACAGACGAAAGAAATGGCCCAACCCTCCCCCCATACACATGTATATACATACGTCCACACACGCAAATATACATACCTACACAGCTTTCCATGGTTTACCCCAGACGCTTCACATGCCTTGATTCAATCCACTGACAGCACGTCAACCCCGCTATACCACATCGCTCCAATTCACTTTATTCCTTGCCTTCCTTTCACCCTCCTGCATGTTCAGGCCCCGATCACACAAAATCTTTTTCACTCCATCTTTCCACCTCCAATTTGGTCTCCCTCTTCTCCTTGCTCCCTCCACCTCCGACACATATATCCTCTTGGTCAATCTTTCCTCACTCATCCTCTCCATGTGCCCAAACCACTTCAAAACACCCTCTTCTGCTCTCTCAACCACGCTCTTTTTATTTCCACACATCTCTCTTACCCTTACGTTACTCACTCGATCAAACCACCTCACACCACACATTGTCCTCAAACATCTCATTTCCAGCACATCCATCCTCCTGCGCACAACTCTATCCATAGCCCACGCCTCGCAACCATACAACATTGTTGGAACCACTATTCCTTCAAACATACCCATTTTTGCTTTCCGAGATAATGTTCTCGACTTCCACACATTCTTCAAGGCCCCCAGAATTTTCGCCCCCTCCCCCACCCTATGATCCACTTCCGCTTCCATGGTTCCATCCGCTGCCAGATCCACTCCCAGATATCTAAAACACTTCACTTCCTCCAGTTTTTCTCCATTCAAACTCACCTCCCAATTGACTTGACCCTCAACCCTACTGTACCTAATAACCTTGCTCTTATTCACATTTACTCTTAACTTTCTTCTTCACACACTTTACCAAACTCAGTCACCAGCTTCTGCAGTTTCTCACATGAATCAGCCACCAGCGCTGTATCATCAGCGAACAACAACTGACTCACTTCCCAAGCTCTCTCATCCCCAACAGACTTCATACTTGCCCCTCTTTCCAAAACTCTTGCATTTACCTCCCTAACAACCCCATCCATAAACAAATTAAACAACCATGGAGACATCACACACCCCTGCCGCAAACCTACATTCACTGAGAACCAATCACTTTCCTCTCTTCCTACACGTACACATGCCTTACACCCTCGATATATATATATATATTTTTTTTTTTTTTTTTTTTTTTTTATACTTTGTCGCTGTCTCCCGCGTTTGCGAGGTAGCGCAAGGAAACAGACGAAAGAAATGGCCCAACCCCCCCCCCCCCATACACATGTACATACACACGTCCACACACGCAAATATACATACCTACACAGCTTTCCATGGTTTACCCCAGACGCTTCACATGCCTTGCTTCAATCCACTGACAGCACGTCAACCCCTGTATACCACATGACTCCAATTCACTCTATTTCTTGCCCTCCTTTCACCCTCCTGCATGTTCAGGCCCCGATCACACAAAATCTTTTTCACTCCATCTTTCCACCTCCAATTTGGTCTCCCTCTTCTCCTCGTTCCCTCCACCTCCGACACATATATCCTCTTGGTCAATCTCTCCTCACTCATTCTCTCCATGTGCCCAAACCATTTCAAAACACCCTCTTCTGCTCTCTCAACCACGCTCTTTTTATTTCCACACATCTCTCTTACCCTTACGTTACTTACTCGATCAAACCACCTCACACCACACATTGTCCTCAAACATCTCATTTCCAGCACATCCATCCTCCTGCGCACATCTCTATCCATAGCCCACGCCTCGCAACCATACAGCATTGTTGGAACCACTATTCCCTCAAACATACCCATTTTTGCTTTCCGAGATAATGTTCTCGACTTCCACACATTTTTCAAGGCTCCCAAAATTTTCGCCCCTTCCCCCACCCTATGATCCACTTCCGCTTCCATGGTTCCATCCGCTGACAGATCCACTCCCAGATATCTAAAACACTTCACTTCCTCCAGTTTTTCTCCATTCAAACTCACCTCCCAATTGACTTGACCCTCACCCCTACTGTACCTAATAACCTTGCTCTTATTCACATTTACTCTCAACTTTCTTCTTCCACACACTTTACCAAACTCAGTCACCAGCTTCTGCAGTTTCTCACATGAATCAGCCACCAGCGCTGTATCATCAGCGAACAACAATTGACTCACTTCCCAAGCTCTCTCATCCCCAACAGACTTCATACTTGCCCCTCTTTCCAGGACTCTTGCATTTACCTCCTTTACAACCCCATCCATAAACAAATTAAACAACCATGGAGACATCACACACCCCTGCCGCAAACCTACATTCACTGAGAACCAACCAATATATATATATATATATATATATATATATATATATATATATATATATATATATATATATATATATATATATATATATATATATATATATATATATATATATATATATATATATATATATATATATATACATATATATATATATATATATATATATATATATATATATATATATATATATATATATATATATATATATATATATATATATATATATATATATATATACCGTAGCCTGAGCTTGGTACCCATATCATCAACCAACCTCTAGGGGGTGGATGAACAGCTGCGTTGACTGTGGACGACCGCCACAACAAGGATTCGAAACTATGCGCTCAACCCTGGGCGGCCCGTGAATGCGTCACGATCAGGAATTGACTTTTATGAATATCATACCCAGAGGTCGTGCCATCTTACAATCACACGTCGTATTATCGTGCTTCAGGGCCGAACACAGAGAATCATATCAACAATAAGAGCTTGATCTTGGGTAGACCAACAATGTACCATATAGTGTCTTCACACAGTGTCTAAATCCCGTTCTTCGTAGCTGTAGTTTACCGTGAAGATGGCTTATCATCAGCAAGACCTACCACAGCCCCAGGAATGTAGTTTGACCCACATACTACAGCGTAGGTCAGTCTTTGACCCAGGAGGGTCTCTGTGGTGGATGGGGCAGTATTTGGTGCTACTCCGTGTTGACCCTTCATCGTTTGCGGATAGTGGCTGGTTGGCCAGACCACCTCACTTGGACCTAAGGTCTGTGTGGTCTGTGTATATGTGTAATCCTGTAACTAATACACCCTCCCTTACTCTCTCTCTCTCTCTCTCTCTCTCTCTCTCTCTCTCTCTCTCTCTCTCTCTCTCTCTCTCTCTCTCTGGGGTATCGACGCGTTGATATATATATATATATATATATATATATATATATATATATATATATATATATATATATTATATATATATATATATATATATATATATATATATATATATATATATATATATATATATATATCATCTTTCATACTATTCGCCATTTCCCGCATTAGCGAAGTAGCATTAAGAACAGAGGACTGGGCCTTTGAGGGAATATCCTCACCTGGCCCCCTTCTCTGTTCCTTCTTTTCGAAAAAAAAAAAAATGATAGGGGAGGATTTCCAGCCCCCCGCTCCCTCCCCTTTTAGTCGCCTTCTACGACACGCAGGGAATACGTGGGAAGTATTCTTTCTCCCCTATCCCCAGGGATATATATATATATATATATATATATATATATATATATATTATCCCTGGGGATAGGGGATATATATATATATATATATATATATATATATATATATATATATATATATATATATATATATATATATATATATATATAGTGGTTCCAGCAATGTTATATGGTTGCGAGGCGTGGGCTATATATCGAGTTGTGCGGAGGAGGGTGGATGTGCTAGAAATGAGATGTTTGAGGACAATATGTAGTGTGAGGTGGTTTAATCGAATAAGTAATGAAAGGATAAGAGAGATGTGTGGTAATAAAAAGAGTGTGGTTGAGAGAGCAGAAAAGGGTGTTTTGAAATGGTTTGGTCACATGGAGAGAATGAGTGAGGAAAAATTGACCAAGAGGATATATATGTCAGAGGTGGAGGGAACGAGGAGAAGTGGGAGACCAAATTGGAGGTGGAAAGATGGAGTGAAAAAGATTTTGAGTGATCGGGGCCTGAACATGCAGGAGGGTGAAAGGCGTGCAAGGAATAGAGTGAATTGGAACGATGTGGTATACTGGAGTCGACGTGCTGTCAATGGATTGAACCAGGGCATGTGAAGCGTCTGGAGTAAACCATGGAAAGTTGTGTGGGGCCTGGATGTGGAAAGGGAGCTGTGGTTTCGGTGCATTATACATGACAGCTAGAGACTGAATGTGAACGAATGTAGCCTTTGTTGTCTTTCCTAGCGCTACTTCTCGCACATTCGGAGGGAGGGGGTTTTCATTTCATGTGTGGCGGGGTGGCGACGGAAATTAATAAGGGCAGACAGCATGAATCATGCACATGTGTATATATGTATATGTCTTTGTGTGTATATATATTTATACGTTGAGATGTATAGGTATGTATATGCGCGTGTGCGGACGTGTATGTACATACATGTTTATGTGGGTGGGTTGGGCCATTCTTTCGTCTGTTTCTTTGCGCTACCTCGCTAACGCGGGAGACAGCGACAAAGTATAATAAGAAAATGAATATATATATATATATATATATATATATATATATATATATATATATATATATATATATATATATATATTCTTTCTTTTTTAAACTATTTGCCATTTCCCGCGTTAGCGAGGTAGCGTTAAGAACAGAGGACTGGGCCTTTTTTGGAATATCCTCACCTGGCCCCCTCTGTTCCTTCTTTTGGAAAATTAAAAAAAAAATGAGAGGGGAGGATTTCCAGCCCCCCGCTCCCTCCCCTTTTAGTCGCCTTCTACGACACGCAGGGAATACGTGGGAAGTATTCTTAATCCCCTATCCCCAGGGATATATATATATATATTTATATATATATATATATATATATATATATATATATATATATATATATATATATATATATATATATATATATATATATATATATATATATATATATATATATATATATATATATATATATATATATATATATATATATATATATATATATATATATATATATATATATCCCTGGGGATTGGGGAGAAAGAATATTTCCCTCGTATTCCCTGCGTGTTGTAAAAGGCGACTAAAAGGGGAGGGAGCGGGGGGCTGGAAATCCTCCCTTCCAGTTTTCAATTTTCCAAAAGAAGGAACATCGAAGGGGGCCAAGTGAGGATATTACCTCTAAGGCTTAGTCCTCTGTTCTTAACGCTACCTCTCTAACGCGAGAAGTGGCGAATATGTATAAATACATATAAATATGGTAAATATCAGAATTCTTTTGGAAACAGAGTTTCATCCACGAGGCGAGGCATTCGGACAAGTAAGATAATCCTGGACGGCCATACTAAACAAAGGGATTAGATATCCCAGGATGATGACCCCGGACGGCGGGCTGGCGCTGCGGGTTACGATCCTTTCATCGTCGGGGAGGCAGAACCCAAACCTGTTCCTCGGGGTCATTGTTGTGCCCGGGCTGAGCGTAGGGTAGTTGGCAGTCTCTCAATACACGTACTAACCTTATGTCAGCCGGCAATTATCCTGGGAGTTGAAGGAGTTTCCAACAAACCGCGCGGTCGTGTTTGTATGAGGAGGTATATGAGGGATGTGTGTGTCTGTGTGTGTCTGTGTGTGTGTGTGTGTGTGTGTCTGTGTGTGTGTGTTCATTTATGTAAATATGTGTTAACTTTGTGTGTTTGCTTATGTGCGTAAGCGATTATTTCATAGTTATTCATACAAATGGGATAGGAATCGTCCATTGTAAGTACCATCTCATAACAATTGTATATACAAACATTTTACTCCTATCCAGTGGTAGGCCCTTCATTGGTTGGACCATAAGTAGGAAGGCCATCAGTGGTAGGCCCATGTGCGGTAGAGCCATAAGCCGTAAGATCATCAGTGGTAAGTCCATCAGTTGTTGGACCATCACTAGTAGGCCCATCGCTGGTAGGACCATCAGCGATAAGCCCATCAATGTAGGTTCATCAGTGGCAAGGTTCATAAGTGGTAGCCCCATCAATGGTAGGACCATCAGTGGTAGGGCCATCAGTTGTAGGACAAGCAGTGGCGGGACTATAATTGGCGAGATCCTCAGTGGTAGGGCCATCATTGGTTAGACCATCAATGGTTGGGCCATTAGTGGTTGAACCGTCAGTGGTTGGTCCATCAGTGGTGGGGCCATCAATGGTTGGACCATCAGTGGCTGGACAATCAGTGGTAGGACCATCAGTGATATAACCATCAGTGATAGGACTATCAGTGGTTGACCATCAGTGGTAAGACCATCAGTGGTAGGACCATCAGTGATATAACCATCAGTGGTACGACCATCAGTGGTTGGACCATCAGTGGTACGACCATCAGTGGTTGGACCATCAGTGATATAACCATCAGTGATACGACTATCAGTGATATAACCATTAGTGGTACGACCATCAGTGGTTGGACCATCAGTGGTACGACCATCAGTGGTTGGACCATCAGTGGTACGACCATCAGTGGTTGGATCATCAGTGGTACGACCATCAGTGGTTGGACCATCAGTGGTACGACCATCAGTGGTTGGACCACCAGTGGTAGGACGATCAGTGGTTGGACCATCAGTGGTACGACCATCAGTGATACAACTATCAGTGATAGGACCATCAGTGGTGGGACCATCATTTATAGGCCTATCGATGTTAGCCCCATCAATGGTAGGCCCATCGGTAGTAGGCCCATTAATGTTGGCCCATTACTGATAGGCCCATCTATGGTAAGCTCCCAGTGGTAGAGCCATCAGTGGTAGGCCTATCATTTGCAGGACCATCAGGAGAAAGACAACTTGTGGAAAGACCATTAGTAGCAGGATCATCAATGAAAAACTTTAATTGAAAGGACCATTAGTAGTATGAACATTAGCGTCAGGACCATGAGTAACGGGACCATCAGTGGCGGGACAATCAGCATAGGACCACCTATGGTCGAGAGTATCATTGGTAGTATCATCAGTGGCGGGACCGGTCACAAGTAGCAAGATCATCAGTGGTAGAACCACCAGTAGTATGACCATTACTGACACAATCATCAGTGGTAGAACCACTAGTAGTAGACCATTACTGACACAATCATCAGTGGTAGAACCACCAGTAGTATGACCATTACTGACACAATCATCAGTGGTAGAACCACCAGTAGTATGACCATTACTGACACAATCATCAGTGGTAGAACCACCAGTAGTATGACCATTACTGACACAATCATCAGTGGTAGAACCACTAGTAGTAGACCATTACTGACACAATCATCAGTGGTAGAACCACCAGTAGTATGACCATTACTGACACAATCATCAGTGGTAGAACCACCAGTAGTATGACCATTACTGACACAATCATCAGTGGTAGAACCACTAGTAGTAGACCATTACTGACACAATCATCAGTGGTAGAACCACTAGTAGTATGACCATTACTGACACAATCATCAGTGGTAGAACCACCAGTAGTATGACCATTACTGACACAATCATCAGTGGTAGAACCACCAGTAGTATGACCATTACTGACACAATCATCAGTGGTAGAACCACCAGTAGTATGACCATTACTGACACAATCATCAGTGGTAGAACCACCAGTAGTATGACCATTACTGACACAATCATCAGTGGTAGAACCACCAGTAGTATGACCATTACTGACACAATCATCAGTGGTAGAACCACTAGTAGTATGACCATTACTGACACAATCATCAGTGGTAGAACCACTAGTAGTATGACCATTACTGACACAATCATCAGTGGTAGAACCACTAGTAGTATGACCATTACTGACACAATCATCAGTGGTAGAACCACCAGTAGTATGACCATTACTGACACAATCATCAGTGGTAGAACCACTAGTAGTATGACCATTACTGACACAATCATCAGTGGTAGAACCACTAGTAGTATGACCATTACTGACACAATCATCAGTGGTAGAACCACTAGTAGTATGACCATTACTGACACAATCATAAATGATAGACGATCAGTGGTGGGAATATCAGTAGCAGGACCATTAGTGGTAGGACCATCAATTGCAGGGCCATCAGAGGCAGGATTTTCAGTAGCGGGACCATTAGTAGGAGGACTATCACTAGTAGGGCCACCAGTAGTATGACCACCCATGGTAGGACCATCATTGTAAGACCATCAGTGGTAGGACCATCATTCGTAGGACTATCAGTTGCAGGACCACCAGTGGCAGGATCATAAGTGAAAGACCATCGATGGTTGGACCATCGGTGATAAGACCATCACTGCAGGCCCATCGGAGGTAGGACCATCATAGATGGAAAACCATCAGTGGTAAGACCTCGTGGTAGGGCCATCAGTGGCAGGACCATCAGTGGTAGAAACAACTTAACCGCCAGGACCAACTGTGCACGGACCATTATTGTTAAGCTTACCAGTGGTAGGACAACAGCAACATCCGGGGTAGAAAAGATTAGAAAAGGTAGGACCACTGATATGTAAGTAACATCAGTGGTAGGACCATCAGAGTCAAGATCATCAGTGGTAGGACCATCAGAGTCAAGACCATCAGTGGTAGGACCATCAGAGTCAAGACCATCAGTGGTAGGACCATCAGAGTCAAGACCATCAGTGGTAGGACCATCAGAGTCAAGACCATCAGTGGTAGGAGCGTCAGAGTCAAGACCATCAGTGGTAGGACCATCAGAGTCAAGATCATCAGTGGTAGGACCATCAGAGTCAAGACCATCAGTGGTAGGAGCGTCAGAGTCAAGACCATCAGTGGTAGGACCATCAGAGTCAAGACCATCAGTGGTAGGACCATCAGAGTCAAGATCATCAGTGGTAGGACCATCAGAGTCAAGACCATCAGTGGTAGGACCATCAGAGTCAAGACCATCAGTGGTAGGAGCGTCAGAGTCAAGATCATCAGTGGTAGGACCATCAGAGTCAAGACCATCAGTGGTAGGACCATCAGAGTCAAGATCATCAGTGGTAGGACCATCAGAGTCAAGACCATCAGTGGTAGGACCATCAGAGTCAAGATCATCAGTGGTAGGAGCGTCAGAGTCAAGACCATCAGTGGTAGGACCATCAGAGTCAAGACCATCAGTGGTAGGAGCGTCAGAGTCAAGACCATCAGTGGTAGGACCATCAGAGTCAAGATCATCAGTGGTAGGAGCGTCAGAGTCAAGATCATCAGTGGTAGGAGCGTCAGAGTCAAGACCATCAGTGGTAGGACCATCAGAGTCAAGACCATCAGTGGTAGGACCATCAGAGTCAAGACCATCAGTGGTAGGAGCGTCAGAGTCAAGACCATCAGTGGTAGGAGCGTCAGAGTCAAGACCATCAGTGGTAGGACCATCAGAGTCAAGACCATCAGTGGTAGGAGCGTCAGAGTCAAGACCATCAGTGGTAGGACCATCAGAGTCAAGACCATCAGTGGTAGGACCATCAGAGTCAAGACCATCAGTGGTAGGAGCGTCAGAGTCAAGATCATCAGTGGTAGGACCATCAGAGTCAAGATCATCAGTGGTAGGACCATCAGAGTCAAGACCATCAGTGGTAGGACCATCAGAGTCAAGACCATCAGTGGTAGGACCATCAGAGTCAAGACCATCAGTGGTAGGACCATCAGAGTCAAGACCATCAGTGGTAGGACCATCAGAGTCAAGACCATCAGTGGTGGGAGCGTCAGAGTCAAGACCATCAGTGGTAGGACCATCAGAGTCAAGACCATCAGTGGTAGGACCATCAGAGTCAAGACCATCAGTGGTAGGAGCGTCAGAGTCAAGACCATCAGTGGTAGGACCATCAGAGTCAAGACCATCAGTGGTAGGACCATCAGAGTCAAGACCATCAGTGGTAGGAGCGTCAGAGTCAAGACCATCAGTGGTAGGAGCGTCAGAGTCAAGACCATCAGTGGTAGGAGCGTCAGAGTCAAGACCATCAGTGGTAGGAGCGTCAACGGCAGGACTATCAGCGGTAGGACAATCAGTGGTATAGTTAAAAAAGAGCAGTATCAGCAGTGGTAAGACCACCATTGGCAAAATCATTAGTGACCAGATCTTTGAAGGATCAGTAGTGGAGGAACTTCTGTAGTACAACCATCAGTTGTACTAGTTGTCTTAGGACAGTCATTGGTCGGACTGTCACTGGTAAGACAGTAAGTGATAGGACAATCTGTAGTGCTAATATCAGTGGTAATACCATCTGTGGAGTTCATTTAGAGGTAGACCCATTTGTGATACGACCATTAGTGACAGGACTACCAGTGGTAGGACCATCAATGGCAGGACCATCTGTTTTTGGGCCATCTCTCGAATAGCCACCAGTAGCAGGATCATCTGTGGTTGGATAAACAGTAGCAGAACCATCAGTGAGTGACCCTCAGTGGTAAGACCATCACCGGTTGGACCTCCAGTGACAAGACCGTTGGTTGTAGGACCATCATTGGAAGGACTATATGTGGAGCTCCATTATTGGCACAACCATTAGTAGCAGAACCATCAGTGGTAGGACTATGAGCAGCAGAACCATCAGTGGTAGGGCTATGAGCAGCAGAACCATCAGTGGTAGGGCTATGAGCAGCAGAACCATCAGTGGTAGGGCTATGAGCAGCAGAACCATCAGTGGTAGGGCTATGAGCAGCAGAACCATCAGTGGTAGGGCTATGAGCAGCAGAACCATCAGTGGTAGGACTATGAGCAGCAGAACCATCAGTGGTAGGACTATGAGCAGCAGAACCATCAGTGGTAGGGCTATGAGCAGCAGAACCATCAGTGGTAGGGCTATGAGCAGCAGAACCATCAGTGGTAGGGCTATGAGCAGCAGAACCATCAGTGGTAGGACTATGAGCAGCAGAACCATCAGTGGTAGGACTATGAGCAGCAGAACCATCAGTGGTAGGGCTATGAGCAGCAGAACCATCAGTGGTAGGGTTATGAGCAGCAGAACCATCAGTGGTAGGACTATGAGCAGCAGAACCATCAGTGGTAGGACTATGAGCAGCAGAACCATCAGTGGTAGGGCTATGAGCAGCAGAACCATCAGTGGTAGGACTATGAGCAGCAGAACCATCAGTGGTAGGGCTATGAGCAGCAGAACCATCAGTGGTAGGGCTATGAGTAGCAGAACCATCAGTGGTAGGACTATGAGCAGCAGAACCATCAGTGGTAGGACTATGAGTAGCAGAATCATCAGTGGTAGGGCTATGAGTAGCAGAATCATCAGTGGTAGGACTATGAGTAGCAGAATCATCAGTGGTAGGACTATGAGTAGCAGAACCATCAGTGGTAGGACTATGAGTAGCAGAACCATCAGTCGCTAGTATATCAGTGATAAAACCATCAATGGCGGGCTCACCAGTGGAAGGAACTACATCGGTTGAGTCATCAGTGGCAGGATCAGCAGTGGCGGGAATATAAGCGGCAAGACTATCAATGATAGGACAGTCATTGACATGCCCATCAGTGGTCGGACTGTCAGTGGATGGACCATCAGTGGTTGGACAAGCAGTAGTACAACCATCTGTGGTAGGACCATCTGTGGTACGAGCGTCGTGCTAGGATCATCAGTGGTAGGTCCATTTGTGGAATTCAGTCAGTGGCAGAACCATCGCTGGTAGGACCAACAGTGACGGGGAATTTGTTGGTAGAACTATCAGTGGTAACACCTACAGTGGTAGGTCCACTGGTGGTAGGACTATTATATGTGGCATGACCATCACTGGCCCAAACATATCTGGTAGAACTATCAGTGTTAGGATCATTAGAAGCAGGACTATGAGCGGTAGAGCTAACTATCAGTGACAGGACAAGTCGCATTGTAAGAGCAAGAGTGGATAGGCGTCATGGCCAACTAGGCTAGTCAATCATTTCCGTCCACACTTTTACCTTACTGATTTATTCGCAATTCTCTCCCTGTCTCTCCTCTCACACCTGTGTGCACGCCTGACCCTCCATGACCCCAGCCTCCCATACCTGACTCGCCTGGTCCCACTACTCGTGGGAACGTCACTCCTCAACCTGGGCCTCACTGCTCACGTGGTAGCGTCCCCAGGTGTTGACTTGGTAAGTCTAGAGTACAACGTCAGGCTGGCGAGGTCCTGATTCCGGTGTGTTCCTCCTTCCCTCAACTTATGGACAAATCTTTCCTTGAACTCAAAAGTGTTTAGCCTTCTCGCAAGTCATAGCCATATGTCACTGTCTTGCTATATGTGTCCATCTACTTCTTTTAAATATTTCTCTCCTAATATTGTAAGTTTGATTTAATATTCTATTTCATATCTTAACTTTTACCGTACATTTACTATTTTCCTCGAGCCTCCTGCGGTGGATGGGTTGTTTCCGAGTCACATCATTTGTTAAAGATTTTTGTGAAAGGCGTGCACGAGAAAGAATGAGCTGGAACGATGAGGTATACAAGGGGAAACGTACTGTCAATAGACTTAACCATGGCATGTGAAGCGGCTGGGAGAAACCATGGAAAGGTCTGTAGGGCCTGGCTGTGGATAAGGGGCTGTCGTTTTCATGCATTGCACATGACAGCTAGAGAATGGATGCGAACGAATGCGGCCTTTTTTGCGTGTTCCTGGCTCTACCTAGCTAACGCCGGAAATTGCGAACTAGTATGAAGAAAAGAGAAAAGGAAATTTTCTGTTCCCTTATCGGAGAGTTACAACATAAGGTCATCAGTGGCAGGAATATGATCGGGAGGACTATCAGCGGCAGGACCATCAGGAGCGAGGTGTATTAGTGATGGATTACTCACTGGCAGGACCATCATTAGTTGGACCATCAGCAGCAGGACTATCTGTGTAGATCCTTCAGCAGCTGAACCATCAGGAGCGAGCTTCATCAGTTGCAGAATTATCAAGGATGGGTTGATCACTGGCTGGACCATCAATGATAGAGCCATTAGTAGCAGTAACAGAACCTTCTGTGCAGGTCCATCAGTAGCAGTGCCATCAGGAGCGAAAATGTCAGTGGCAGAATTGTCAATGATGTAGGACTAAGTATGGCTAAGTATGGAAGTTCTATTATTAGTTGAACCATCAGAGGGAAGACCATCCGTGGCAGGATCATCAATGGAAGGTGCATCATGAATCGGACCCCAGTGGCAGGATCATTAGTAACAGGACCCTCAACGACAGGATTAGTGGCAGGTCCTTCCACGGTTGGATAATCAGTGGAAGAAACAGCAACGGTAGAACCATTAATGGTAAGACCTTAAGTGGCAGGACCATTAGTGACAGGATCAACACCGTCAAACCACCAATACCAAGACCATCAGTGGTAGGAACATCAGAATTAGGACCATTAGTGGTAGACCTTACTGTAGGCAGGTCCATCAGTAGCAATAACATTTGTGGTAGACCATCAGTAGATTAACTTCCCTTCCAGTCTGGGATGCACTATGTACACTGTTGGTCCTTTCAGGCACACAGAGCAAATGTCGCAGTCACTGGTCTTAGTGGCCCCACCTCTTTCTTCCATCATCGTATGCCTTTTTTATGTTAGCTGAGACGGTACAGACCTCAAGGCCATCACATTAACAGCTAATATATATATATATATATATATATATATATATATATATATATATATATATATATATATATATATATATATATATATATATATATATATATATATATATATATATATATATATATATATATATATATATATATATATATATATATATATATATATATATATATATATATATATATATATATATATATATATATATATAATAAATATATAATAAATAAAATATATAAATAAATAAATAAATAAAATAAAATAAATAAAATATATAATAAAATAAATATAATAAAATAAATATAATAATAATTTTATTTATTTCTTTTTTTTTTTGCTTTGTCGCTGTCTCCCGCGTTTGCGAAGTAGCGCAAGGAAACAGACGAAAGAAATGGCCCAACCCACCCCCATACACATGTATATACATACGTCCACACACGCAAATATACATACCTACACAGCTTTCCATGGTTTACCCCAGACGCTTCACATGCCTTGATTCAATCCACTGACAGCACGTCAACCCCGGTATACCACATCGCTCCAATTCACTCTATTCCTTGCCCTCCTTTCACCCTCCTGCATGTTCAGGCCCCGATCACACAAAATCTTTTTCACTCCATCTTTCCACCTCCAATTTGGTCTCCCTCTTCTCCTCGTTCCCTCCACCTCCGACACATATATCCTCTTGGTCAATCTTTCCTCACTCATTCTCTCCATGTGCCCAAACCATTTCAAAACACCCTCTTCTGCTCTCTCAACCACGCTCTTTTTATTTCCACACATCTCTCTTACCCTTACGCTACTTACTCCATCAAACCACCTCACACCACACATTGTCCTCAAACATCTCATTTCCAGCACATCCATCCTCCTGCGCACAACTCTATCCATAGCCCACGCTTCGCAACCATACAACATTTTTGGAACCACTATTCCTTCAAACATACCCATTTTTGCTTTCGAGATAATGTTCTCGACTTCCACACATTCTTCAAGGCTCCAAGAATTTTCGCCCCCTCCCCCACCCTATGATCCACTTCCGCTTCCATGGTTCCATCCGCTGCCAGATCCACTCCCAGATATCTAAAGCACTTCACTTCCTCCAGTTTTTCTCCATTCAAACTCACCTCCCAATTGACTTGACCCTCAACCCTACTGTACCTAATAACCTTGCTCTTATTCACATTTACTCTTAACTTTCTTCTTTCACACACTTTACCAAACTCAGTCACCAGTTTCTGATGAGAGAGTTAGGGAAAATGATTTGGTAAACAGAGAAGAGGTAGTAAAAGCTTTGCGGAAGATAAAAGCCGGCAAGGCAGCAGGTTTGGATGGTATTGCAGTGGAATTTATTAAAAAAGGGGGTGACTGTATTGTTGACTGGTTGGTAAGGTTATTTAATGTATGTATGACTCATGGTGAGGTGCCTGAGGATTGGCGGAATGCGTGCATAGTGCCATTGTACAAAGGCAAAGGGGATAAGAGTGAGTGCTCAAATTACAGAGGTATAAGTTTGTTGAGCATTCCGGGTAAATTATATGGGAGGGTATTGGTTGAGAGGGTGAAGGCATGTACAGAGCATCAGATTGGGGAAGAGCAGTGTGGTTTCAGAAGTGGTAGAGGATGTGTGGATCAGGTGTTTACTTTGAAGAATGTATGTGAGAAATACTTAGAAAAGCAAATGGATTTGTATGTAGCATTTATGGATCTAGAGAAGGCATATGATAGAGTTGATAGAGATGCTCTGTGGAAGGTATTAAGAATATATGGCGTGGGAGGTAAGTTGTTAGAAGCAGAGAAAAGTTTTTATCGAGGATGTAAGGCATGTGTACGTGTAGGAAGAGAGGAAAGTGATTGGTTCTCAGTGAATGTAGGTTTGCGGCAGGGGTGTGTGATGTCTCCATGGTTGTTTAATTTGTTTATGGATGGGGTTGTTAGGGAGGTGAATGCAAGAGTTTTGGAAAGAGGGGCAAGTATGAAGTCTGTTGGAGATGAGAGAGCTTGGGAAGTGAGTCAGTTGTTGTTCGCTGATGATACAGCGCTGGTGGCTGATTCATGTGAGAAACTGCAGAAACTGGTGACTGAGTTTGGTAAAGTGTGTGAAAGAAGAAAGTTAAGAGTAAATGTGAATAAGAGCAAGGTTATTAGGTACAGTAGGGTTGAGGGTCAAGTCAATTGGGAGGTGAGTTTGAATGGAGAAAAACTGGAGGAAGTGAAGTGTGGAACCATGGAAGCGGAAGTGGATCATAGGGTGGGGGAGGAGGCGAAAATTCTGGGAGCCTTGAAGAATGTGTGGAAGTCGAGAACATTATCTCGGAAAGCAAAAATGGGTATGTTTGAAGGAATAGTGGTTCCAACAATGTTGTATGGTTGCGAGGCGTGGGCTATGGATAGAGTTGTGCGCAGGAGGATGGATGTGCTGGAAATGAGATGTTTGAGGACAATGTGTGGTGTGAGGTGGTTTGATCGAGTAAGTAACGTAAGGGTAAGAGAGATGTGTAGAAATAAAAAGAGCGTGGTTGAGAGAGCAGAAGAGGGTATTTTGAAATGGTTTGGGCACATGGAGAGAATGAGTGAGGAAAGATTGAACAAGAGGATATATGTGTCGGAGGTGGAGGGAACGAAGAGAAGAGGGAGACCAAATTGGAGGTGGAAAGATGGAGTGAAAAAGATTTTGTGTGATCGGGGCCTGAATATGCAGGAGGGTGAAAGGAGGGCAAGGAATAGAGTGAATTGGAGCGATGTGGTATACCGGGGTTGACGTGATGTCAGTGGATTGAATCGGGGCATGTGAAGCGTCTGGGGTAAACCATGGAAAGCTGTGTAGGTATGTATATTTTGCGTGTGTGGACGTATGTATATACATGTGTATGGGGGTGGGTTGGGCCATTTCTTTCCTCTGTTTCCTTGCGCTACCTCGCAAACGCGGGAGACAGCGGCAAAAAAAAAAAAAAAATATATATATATATATATATATATATATATATATATATATATATATATATATATATATATATATATAGGGGAGGGGATAGGGGAGAAAGAATACTTCCCACGTATTCCCTGCGTGTCGTAGAAGGCGACTAAAAGGGAAGGGAGCGGGAGGCTGGAAATCCTCCCCTCAATTTTTTTTTTTTTTTCCAAAAGAAGAAACAGAGAAAGGGGCCAGGTGAGGATATTCCCTCAAAGGCCCAGTCCTCATCCTCTGTTCTTAACGCTACCTCGCTAATGCGGGAAATGGCGATTAGTATAAAAAACAATATATATATATATATATATATATATATATATATATATATATATATATATATATATATATATATATATATATATATATATATATATATATATATATATATAAGAAAGGAGGTAAGGGGAGTGGGGGAGGAATGGGATGTATTTAGGGAAGCAGTGATGGCTTGCGCAAAAGATGCTTGTGGCAAGAGAAGCGTGGGAGGTGGGTTGATTAGAAAGGGTAGTGAGTGGTGGGATGAAGAAGTAAGATTATTAGGTGGTGGGATGAAGAAGTAAGATTATTAGTGAAAGAGAAGAGAGACATTTGGACAATTTTTGCAGGGAAAAAAATGCAAATGAGTGGGAAATGTATAGAATAAAGCGGCAGGGGGTCAAGAGAAAGATGCAAGAGGTGAAAAAGAGGGCAAATGAGAGTTGGGGCGAGAGAGTATCATAAAATTCTAGGGAGGATAAAAAGATGTTTTGGAAGGAGGTAAATAAAGTGCGTAAGACAAGGAAGCAAATGGGAACTTCAGTGAAGGGGGCTAATGGGGAGGTGATAACAAGTAGTGGTGATATGAGGAGATGGAGTGAGTATTTTGAAGGTTTGTTGAGTGTGTTTGATGATAGAGCGGCAGATATAGGATGTTTTGGTCGAGGTGGTGTGCAAAGTGAGAGGGTTAGGGAAAATGATTTGGTAAACAGAGAAGAGGTAGTAAAAGCTTTGCGGAAGATGAAAGCCGACAAGGCAGCAGGTTTGGATGGTATTGAAGGGGAATTTATTAAAAAAAGGGGGTGACTGTATTGTTGACTGGTTGGTAAGGTTATTCAATGTATGTATGATTCATGGTGAGGTGCCTGAGGACTGGCGGAATGCTTGCATAGTGCCATTGTACAAAGGCAAAGGGGATGAGAGTGAGTGCTCAAATTTTAGAGGTATAAGTTTGTTGAGTATTCCTGGGAAATTATATGGGAGGGTATTGATTCAGAGGGTGAAGGCATGTACAGAGCATCAGATTGGGGAAGAGCAGTGTGGTTTCAGAAGTGGTAGAGGATGTGTGGATCAGGTGTTTGCTTTGAAGAATGTATGTGAGAAATACTAAGAAAAGCAAATGGATTTGTATGTAGTATCTATGGATCTGGGGAAGGCATATGATAGAGTTGATAGAGATGCTCTGTGGAAGGTACTAAGAATATATGGTGTGGGAGGCAAGTTGTTAGAAGCAGTGAAAAGTTTTTATCGAGGATGTAAGGCATGTGTACGTGTAGGAAGAGAGGAAAGTGATTGGTTCTCAGTGAATGTAGGTTTGCGGCAGGGGTGTTTGATGTCTTCATGGTTGTTTAATTTGTTTATGGATGGGGTTGTTAGGGAGGTGAATGCAAGAGTTTTGGAAAGAGGGGCAAGTATGCAGTCTGTTGTGGATGAGAGAGCTTGAGAAGTGTCAGTTGTTGTTCGCTGATGATACAGCGCTGGTGGCTGATTCATGTGAGAAACTGCAGAAGCTGGTGACTGAGTTTGGTAAAATGTGTGATAGAAGAAAGTTGAAAGTAAATGTGAATAAGAGCAAGGTTGTTAGGTACAATAGGGTTGAGGCTCAAGTCAACTGGGAGGTAAGTTTGAATGAAGAAAAACTGGAGGAAGTAAAGTGTTTTAGGTATCTGGGAGTGGATCTGGCAGCGGATGGAACCATGGAAGCGGAGGTGAATCATAGGGTGGGGGAGGGGGCGAAAATTCTGGGAGCCTTGAAGAATGTGTGGAAGTCGAGAACATTATCTTGGAAAGCAAAAATGGGTATGTTTGAAGGAATAGTGGTTCCAATAATGTTGTATGGTTGCGAGGCGTGGGCTATGGATAGAGTTGTGCGCAGGAGGGTGGATGTGCTGGAAATGAGATGTTTGAGGACAATATGTGGTGGAGGTGGTTTGATCGAGTAAGAGAGATGTGTGGAAATAAAAAGAGCGTGGTTGAGAGAGCAGAAGAGGGTGTTTTGAAATGGTTTGGGCACATGGAGAGAATGAGTGAGGAAAGATTGACCAAGAGGATATATGTGTCGGAGGTGGAGGGAACGAGGAGAAGTGGGAGACCAAATTGGAGGTGAAAAGATGGAGTGAAAAAGATTTTGTGTGATCGGAGCCTGAACATGCAGGAGGGTGAAAGGAGGGCAAGGAATAGAGTGAATTGGAGCGATGTGGTATACCGGGGTTGACGTGCTGTCAGTGGAGTGAATCAGGGCATGTGAAGCGTCTGGGGTAAACCATGGAAAGCTGTGTAGGTATGTATATTTGCGTGTGTGGACGTATGTATATACATGTGTATGGGGGTGGGTTGGGCCATTTCTTTCGTCTGTTTCCTTGCGCTACCTCGCAAACGCGGGAGACAGCGACAAAGTCCACGGGGAAAATGAAACACGATAAGTTCTCAAGTGCACTTTCGTGTTATAATAACATCATCAAGGGAGACACAAGAGAGAAATATAACAGTCAGTTGACAAACAACGAAGAGACGTAGCTAGGACGCCATTTGGTAAACATGTGATTGTCCAAGACAGACAACAAGCGTATCATAAACTTATTGTTTGGACAAGAAGGTGAATTGTTCACAAATTTTGTCAAAAATAAAGTTATCCAATTTGTATAGACCTTCGCTAATATTATGGTTATAATCATTTGTGTATCTAATGATAGAAGATTCAATGATATTTCTCATGGTACTGGAGTTAATAACAGTTAATAACAGAGATGGCATTGCTCAAGTCAATACAATGATCATAGTTTTTAACGTGATTAAGCAAGGCATTTGATTCTAGTCCTGTCCTTACACTATATTTATGTTGCTTAAGTCTAACAGAAAGATCCTTACCAGTCTGCCCTTCATAAAGTTTATCACAATATCTACATGGCACTTTATAGATACAACGCGGAGGTATATGAATACGAACTAAGTGCATATGAACGCGCACTTTCATAGAACATACAAACCTCCAACAGCCAGGATCGAACCCGGGAACCCTGTGCAACAGGCGGGAACGCTACCGCTAGGCTATGATCTCCCCTGATAGGGAAATGACTATTCGAATACTATGTACTCGAATACCCTTCGTCTCACGTTGGTGAGCAAAGGGGTATACATCGGTCATTTCCCATCAGGTTCACACAGCCAGCAGATAGCATTTTACCGAACCTATTAGGGGCGATCATAGCCTAGCGGTAGCGCTCCCGCCTGTTGCACAGGGGTCCCGGGTTCGATCCTGGTTGTTGGAGGTTTGTATGTTCTATGAAAGTGCGCGTTCAAAAGCACTTAGTTCATATATATATATATATATATATATATATATATATATATATCGCTAGATCGCTAACGCGGGAAATGGCGAATAGTATGAAAGATATATATATATATATATATATATATATATATATATATGCATTACACGTGACAGCTAGAGATTGAGGGTGAACAAATGTGGCCTTTGTTGTCTTTTCCTAGCGCTACCTCGCGCGCGTGCAGGGGGAGGGGATTGTCATTTCATGTGTGGCGGGTGGAGACGAGAATGAATAAAGGCAACATGGATTATATACATATGTATATACGTCTATGTCTGTGTATGTATACATAGGTATACGTTGAAATGTATAGGTATGTATATGTGCGCATGTGGACGTGTATGTACATGCATATGTATCTGGGTGGGTTGAGCCATTCTTTTGTCCGTTCCCTTGCGGTACCTCGCAAACGCGGGAGACAGCTACAGAGTATAATAAAATAAAATTAGAATAGAGAGAGAGAGAGAGAGAGAGAGAGAGAGAGAGAGAGAGAGAGAGAGAGAGAGAGAGAGAGAGAGAGAGAGAGAGAGAGAGAGACAGACAGACAGACAGACAGACAGACAGACAGGCAGACAAACATAAGCATACGTATGTAAGTAGGACAGATGGCCAGAGAACGTTATTGGATTACGTGTTAATTGATAGGCACGTGAAAGAGAGACTTTTGGATGTTAATGTGCTGAGAGGTGCAACTGCAGGGATGTCTGATCATTATCTTGTGGAGGCAAAGGTGAAGAATTGTAGAGGTTTTCAGAAAAGAAGAGAGAATGTTGGGGTGAAGAGAGTGTTGAGAGTAAGTGAGCTTGGGAAGGAGACATGTGTGAGGAAGTACCAATACTGAGTGCAAAATGGAAAAAGGTGAGAATAAAGGACGTAAGGGGAGTGGGGGAGGAATGTGATGTATTTAGGAAAGCAGTGATGGCTTGCACAAAAGATGCATGTGGCATGAGAAGCGTAGGTGGTAGGCAGATTAGAAAGGGTAGTGAGTGGTGGGATGAAGATGTAAGATTATTAGTGAAAGAGAAGAAAGAGGCATTTGGACGATTTTTGTAGGGAAATAGTGCAAATGACTGGGAGATGTATAAAAGAAAGAGGCAGGAGGTCAAAAGAAAGGTGCAAGAGGTGAAAAAGAGGGCAAATGAGAATTGGGGTGAGAGAGTATCATTAAATTTTAGGAAGAATAAAAAGATGTTTTGGAAGGAGGTAAATAAAGTGCGTAAGACAAGAGAACAAATGGGAAAATCGGTGAAGTAGGCTAATGGGGAGGTAATAACAAGTAGTGGTGATGTGAGAAGGAGATGAAGTGAACATTTTCAAGGTTTGTTGAATGTGTTAGATTATAGAGTGGCAGATATAGGGTGTTTTCGTCGATGTGGTGTGCGAAGTGAGAGGGTTGGGGAGAATGATTTGGTAAACAGAGAAAAAGTAGTGAAAGCTTTGGTGAGGATATTCAATTTATGTATGGCTCATGGTGATGTGCCAGAGGATTGGCGGAATGCATGCATAGTCCCATTGTACAAAGGCAAAGGGGATAAAGGTGAGTGTTCTAATTACAGAGGTAAAGGCTTGCTGAGTATTCCTGGGAAATTATATGAGAGAGTATTGATTGAGAGGGTGAAGCCTTGTACAGAACATCAGATTGGGGAATAGCAGTGTGGTTTCAGAAGTGGTAGATGGTGTGTGGATCAGGTGTTTGCTTTGAAGAATGTATGTGAGAAATACTTAGGAAAACAAATGGATTTGTATGTAGCATCTATGGATCTGAAGAAGGCATATGATAAATCTGATAGAGATGATGATACAGCGCTGGTGGCTGATTCGGGTGAAAAACTGCATGAGCTGGTGACTGAGTTTGGTAAAATGTGTGAAAGAAGAAAGCTGAGAGTAAATGTGAATAAGAGCAAGGTTATTAGGTACAGTAAGGATGAGGGACAAGTCAATTTGGGGGTATGTTTGAATGGAGAAAAACTGGAGGAAGTGAAGTGTTTTAGATATTTGGGAGTGGATTTGGCAGCGGATGGAACCATGGAAGCGGAAGTGAGTCACAGGATGGGGGAGGGGGCGAAAGTTCTGGGAGCGTTGAAAAATGTGTGGAAGGCGAGAACGTTATCTCAGAAAGCAAAAATGGGTATGTTTGAAGGAATAGTGGTTCCGACAATGTTATATGGTTGCAAGGCATGGGCTATAGATAGAGTTGTGCGGAGGAAGGCGAATGTGCTGGAAATGAGATGTTTGAGGACAATGTGTGGTATGAGGTGGTTTGATCAAGTTAGTAATGAAAGGGTAGGAGAGATGTGTGGTAATAAAAAGAGCGTGGTTGAAAGAGCAGAAGAGGGTGTTTTGAAGTGGTTTGGTCACATGGAGAGAATGAGCGAGGAAAGATTGACAAAGAGGATTTATGTGTCGGAGGTGGAAGGAACGGGGACAAGTGGGACACCATATTGGAGGTGGAAAGATGGAGTGAAAAAGATTTTGAGCGATCAGGATCTAAATATGTAGGAGAGTGAAAGGTGTGCAAGGAATAGAGTGAATTGGAACGATGAGGTATACCGAGGTCGACGGGCGGTCAATGGATTGAACCAGTGCAAGTGAAGCGTCTGGGGTAAACCATGGAAAGTTTTGTGGGGCTTGGATGTGGAAAAGGAGCTGTGGTTTCGGTGCATTATGCATGACAGCTAGAAACTGAGTGTGAACGAATGTGGTCTTTGTTGTCTTCTCCTAGCGCTACCTCGCGCGCGTGCGGGGGGAAGGGGTTGTCATTTCATGTGTGGCGGAGTGGCACCGGAAATGAATAAGGGCAGACAGTATGAATTATGTACATGTGTATATATGTATATGTTTCTGTGTGTGTTATATATGTATACGTTGAGATGTATAGGTAGGTATATGTGCGTGTGTGGACGTGTATGTATATACATGTGTGTGTGGGTGGGTTGGACCATTCTTTCTCTCGCTAACGCGGGAGACAGTGACAAAGTATAGTAGAATATATATATATATATATATATATATATATATATATATATATATATATATATATATATATATATATATATATATATATATATATATATATATATATATATATATATATATATTTATACTATTTGCCATTTCCCGCGTTAGCGAGGTAGCGTTAAGAACAGAGGACTGAGCCTTTGAGGGAATATCCTCACTTGGCCCCCTTCTCTGTTCCTTCTTTTGGAAAAGGAATATATATATATGTATATATATATATATATATATATATATATATATATATATATATATATATATATATATATATATATATATATATATATATATATATATATATATATATATATATATATAATACTTTGTCGCTTTCTCCTGTGTTAGAGAGGTAGTGTAAGGAAACAGATGAAAGAATGGCCCAACCCACCCACATACACATGTACATACATACACGTCCACACACGCACATATACATACCTATATATTTCAATGTACACATACATATACATACAGAGACAGATACATATATGCACATATACATATTCTTGGGAGCACTTGGGAAATACAACAAAAGCCACACTCCGTCTCTAGCTGTCATGTATAATACACCGAAGCCACAGCTCCCTCTCCACATCTAGGCCTCAAAAAGCTTTCCATGGTTTACCACAGACACTTCACATGCCTTGATTCAATCCATTGACAGCACGTTGACCCCGGTATACCACATCGTTCCAATTCACTCTGTTCCTTGCACGCCTTTCACCTTCTTGTATGATCAGGCCCCGATCGCTCAAAATCTTTTTCACTCCATCTTTCCACCTCCAATTTGGTCTCCCACTTCTCCTCGTTCCCTCCACCTCTGACACATATATCCTCTTTGTCAGTCCTTCCTCACTCATTCTCTCCATGTGACCAAACCATTTCAGTACACCCTCTTCTGCTCTATCAACCACACTTTTTATTACCACACATCTCTCTTACCCTTTCATTACTTACTAGATCAAACCACCACACACCACATATTGTCCTCAAACATCTCATTTCCAACACATTCACCCTCCTACGCACAACCCTATCTATAGCTCACGTCTCGCAACCACATAACATAGTTGGAACTACTATTCCTTCAAACATACCCATTTTTGCTTTCCGAGATAATGTTCTCGTATTCCACACATTCTTCAACGCTCCCAGAACCTTCGCCCCTCCCCCACCCTGTGACTCACTTCCGCTTCAATGGTTCCATTTGCTGTTAAATCCACTCCCAGATATCTAAAACACTTCACTTCCTCCAGTTTTTCTCCAATCAAACTTACCTCGCAATTGACTTGTCCCTCAACCCTACTGTACCTAATAACCTTGCTCATATTCACATCTACTTTTAGCTTTCTTTTTTCACACACTTTACCAATTTCAATCACCAGCGCTGTATCATCAGCGAACAACAACTGACTCACTTCTTAAGCTCTCTCATCCACAACAGACTATATACTTGCCCCTCGCTCCAAAGCTCTTGCATTCACCTCCCTAACCACCCCCTCCATAAGCAAATTAAACAACAATGGGGACATCACGCACTCATGCCTCTTCCTACTTGTACACATGCCTTACATCCTCGATAAAAACGTTTCACTGCTTCTTGCAATTTGCCTCCCACACCATACTCTTAATACCTTCCACAACGCATCTCTATCAACTCTATCATATGCCTTCTCCAGATCCATAAACGCTACATACAAATCCATTTGTTTTTCTAAGTTCTTCTTACATACATTACTCAAAGCAAACACCTGATCCACACATCCTTTACTACTTCTGAAACCACATTGCTCTTCCCAAGCTGATGCTCTGTACATGCCTTCACCCTCTAAATCAAGACGATACTATATAATTTCCCAGGAATACTCAACAAACTTATACCTCTGCAATTTGAGCACTCACCTTTATCCCCTTTGCCTTTGTACAATGGTAATATGCACGCATTTCTTCAATCTTCAGGTACTTTACCACGAGCCATACATACACTGAATATCCTCACCAACCAGTTAACAATACAGTCATCCACATTTCAAGTAAACTCCACTGCAATACCATCCAAACCCGCTGCCTTGCCGGCCTTCATCTTCCGCAAAGCTTTCACTATCTCTTCCCTGTTTACCAAACCATTCGCCCTGACCCTCTCACTTCGCACACTACCTCGACCAAAATACCCTATATCTGCTACTCTATCATCTAACACATTCAATAAACCTTCAAAATACTCTCTCCATCTCCTTCTTCCATCACCACTTATTACCTCCCCATTAGACCCCTTCACCGATGTTCCCATTTGTTCTCTTGTCTTACGCACTTTATTCACCTCCTTAAAAACCATCTTTTTATTCTCCCTAAAATTTAATGATACTCTCTCACCCCAACTCTCATTTGCCCTCTTTTTCACCTCTTGCACTTTTCTCTTGACCTCCTGCCTTTTTCTATTATACATCTCTCAGTCATCTGCACTATTTCCCTGCAAAAATCGTCCAAATGTGTCTCTCTTCTCTTTCACTAATAATCTTACTTCTTCACCCCACTACTCACTACCCTTTTTAATATGCCCACCTCCCACGTTTCTCATGCTGCAAGCATCTTTTGCACAAGCCATCACTGCTTCCCTAAATACATCCCATTCCTCCCCCCACTCCCCTTACGTCCTTTGCTCTCACCTTTTTCCATTCTATTTTCAGTCTCTCCTGGTACTTCCTCACACAAGTGTCCTTCCCAAGTTCACTTACTCTCACCACTCTCTTCACTTCAACATTCTCTCTTCTTTTCTGAAAACTTCTACAAATCTTCAACTTTGCCTCCACAAGATAATGATCAGACATCCCTCCAGTTGCACCTCTCAGCACATTAACATCCAAAAGTCTCTCTTTCGCGTGCCTATCAATTAACACGTAATCTAATAACGCTCTCTGGCCATCTCTCCTACTTACATATGGATACTTCTGTACATCTCTCTTTTTATAACAGAAATTCCCAATCACCAGTCCTTTTTCAGCACACAAATCTACAAGCTCTTCACCATTTCCATTTACAACACTGAACACCCCATGTACACCAATTATTCCCTCAACTGCCACATTACTCACGTTTGCATTCAAATCACCCATCATTATAACCCGGTCTCGTGCATCAAAGCTGCAAACACACTCATTCAGCTGCTCCCGAAACACTTGCCTCTCATGATCTTTCTTCTCATGCGTAGGTGCATAAGAACCAATAATCACCCATCTCTCTCCATCCACTTTTAGTTTTACCTATAACAATCTAGAGTTTACTTTCTTACACTCTATCACATACTCCCACAACTCCTGTTTCATTAATAGTGCTACTCCTTCCTTTGCTCTCGTCTCTCATCAACCCCTGACTTTACTCCCAAAACATTTCCAAACCATTCATTCCCTTTACCCTTGAGCTTTTTTACTCAGAGTCAAAACATCAGGTTCTTTTCCTCAAACATACTTCCTATCTCTTTTTTCTCATCTTGGTTACATCCACACACATTTAAACACCCCAATCTGAGCCTTCGAGGAGGGTGAGCACTCCCCACATGACTCCTTCTTCTGTTTTCCCTTTTAGAAAGTTAAGATACTAGGAGGGGAGGGTTTCTAGCCCCCACTCCCGTCCCCTTTGGTCACCTTCTACGACACGCCGGGAATGCATAGGAAGTATTCTTTCTCTCCTATCCCCAGGGATAAGGGAGGACGCCATTTGGTAAACATGTTTACCAAATGGCGTCCTAGCTACGTCTCTTCGTTGTATATCAACTGACTGTTGTATTTTTCTTTTGTGTCTTCCCTGATGATTTGATTATTACACACACACACACACATATATATATATATATATATATATATATATATATATATATATATATATATATATATATATATATATATATATATGTATGTATATATATATATATATCAAACATACAAACCTCCAACAGCCAGAATCGATCCCGGGACTCCTATGCAACGGGCGGGAATGCTTCCGCTAGGCTATGGGCTAGGCCCATAGCCGAGCGGTAGCATTCCCGCCTGTTGCAGAGGGGTCCCGGGTTCGATCCTGACTGTTGGAGGTTTGTATGTTCTATGAAGGTGCGCGTTCCTATGCACTTTGGTCGTATATATACACATATATATATATATATATATATATATATATATATGTATATATATATATATATATATATATTCCTATGAGTCCACGGGGAAAATTGTGATCCTTTCCAATATATATATATATATATATATATATATTCCTATGAGTCCACGGGGAAAATTGTGATCCTTTCCAATATATATATATATATATATATATATATATATATATATATATATATATGCACAGACATATACGCATATACATATTCATACCTGCTTGCCTTCATCCATTCCTGTCGCTACCCTGCCCCATACGAAGTATCATCATTACCCCCTACTTCAGCGAGGTAGCGCCAGGAAAAGAGAAAAAGGCCACATTCGTTCACACTCAGTCTCTAGATATCATGTGTAATGCACTGAAACCACAGATCCCTATCACATCCCAACCCTGCAGACCTTTCCATGGTTTACCCCGGACGCTTCACATGCCCTGGTTCAATCCATTGACAGCACGTCGACACCGGTTTTCCACATCGTTCCAATTCACTCTATTTCTTGCACGCCTCTCACCCTCCTGTACGTTCAGGCCCCGATCGCTTAAAATCTTTTTCAATCCATCCTTCCACTTCCAATTTGGTCTCCCGCTTCTCCTTGTTCCCTCCACCTCTGACACATGTATCCTCTTTGTCAATTATTTTTCAGTCATTCTCTCCATATGTCCAAACCAATGCAACACACCCTCTTCTGCTCTCTCAACCACACTCTTTTTATTTCCACACATCTCTTTTACCCTTTCCTTACTTACTCGATCAAACCACCTCACTCCACATATTGTCCTCAAACATTTCATTTCCAACACATCCACCCTCTATCTATAGCCCATGTCTCGCAGCCATACAACATTTTTGGAACTACTGGTCCTCCAAAAATACCTATTTTTGCTCTCCGAGATAACGTTCTCTCCTTCCGCACATTCTTCATATTCCCCAGAACCTTCGCCCCTTCCCCCACCCTGTGACTCACTTTCACTTTCACGGTTCCATCTGCTGCTAAGTCCCCTCCCAGATATCTAAAACACTTCATTTCCTCCAGTTTTTCTCCATTCAGACTTACATCCCAATTAACTTGTCCCTCAACCCAACTGAACCTAATTACCTTGCTCTTATTCATATTTACTCAACTTTCTCCTTTAACACACTTTTCCAAGCTCAGTTACCAACTTCTGCATCGTCTCACTCGAATCAGCCACAAGAGCTGTATCATTGGCGAACAACTGACTCACTTCCCAAGCCCTCTCATCCCCAACAGACTGCATACTTTCCCCTCCTTCCAGAGCTCTTGCATTTACCTCCATAGCCACCCTATCCATAAACAGAATATACAACCATGGAGACATCACACACCCTTGCCGCAGACCGACCTTAACTGGGAACCAATCCCTCTCCTCTCTTCCTACTCGTACACATGCCTTACATCCTTGGTAAAAACTTTTCACTGCTTCTAGCAACTTACCTTCCATATCATATACTCTTAAGACTTTCCACAAAGCATCTCTATCAACTCTATCATATGCCTTCTTCAGACCCATAAATGCTACATACAAATCCATCATTCTTTTAAGTATTTCTTGCATACATGTATGGTCCACACATCCTTTACCACTTCTGAAACCACACTGCTCTTCCCCAATCTGATGTTCTGTACATGCCTTCACCCTCTCAATCAATATCCTCCCATATAATTTACCAGGAATACTCAACAAACTTATGCCTCTTTAGTTTCAACAATCACCTTTATCCATTTGCCTTTGTACAATGGCACTATGCATGCATTCCGCCAATCCTCAGGCACTTCACCATGATCAACATATACTCAGAATATCCTTACCAACCAATCAGCAACACAGTCACCCCCTTTTTTAATAAATTCCACTGCAATACTATCCAAACCCCCTGCCTTGCCGGATTTCGTCTTCCCATAGAAAGCGACTAAAAGGAGCGGGAGCGGGGAGACTGGAACCTCCCTCCTTGTATGTCAATTTCTCAAAAGGGTAACAGAAGAAGGAGTCAAGTGGGGAGTGCTCATCCTCCTCGAAGGCTCAGATTAGGTTGCCTGAATGTGTGTGGATGTAACCAAGATGAGAAGAAAGGAAAGATAGGTAGCATTTTTTAGGAAAGAAACCCGGATGCTCTGGTTCTGAGTGAAACGAAGCTCAAGAGTAAAGTGTTTACCCTAGCTATTGTAAGAAATGTATGTTTACCCCAGGTGCTGCAAAGACTTTGTTTACCCCAGGTGTTGTAGGAACTGCATGTTTACCCCAAGTGTTATTGGAACTGCATGTTCACCCCAGGTGATGTAAGAACTATATATTTACCCCAGGTGTTGTAAGAACTGTATGTTTACCCTAAATGTTGTAGGAACTGCATGTTTACCCCAGGTGTTGTAAGAACTATATGTTTATCCCAGGTGTTGTAAGAACTGTATGTTTACCTCAGGTGTGGTAAGAACTGTTTACTCCAGGAGTTGTAGCAACTGCATGTTTACCCCAGGTGTTGTAAGAACTGTATGTTTACCTCAGGTGTGGTAAGAACTGGTTACTCCAGGAGTTGTAGCAACTGCATGTTTACCCCAGGTGTTGTAGGAACTGCATGTTTACTCCAGGTGTTATAAGAACTATATGTTTACCCACGGTGTTGTAGGAAATCCATATTTACATCAGGTGTTGCAAATAACTGTATGTTTACCCCAGATGTTGTAAGAATTGTATATTTACCCGAAGTGTTGTATGAACTGTATGTTTACCCCAGGTGTTGTAAGAACTGTATGTTTACCCCAGTTGTTTTAGGGACTGTATATTTACCCCGGGTGTTGCAGGAACTGTATGTTTACTCCAGGTGTTTTTAAGGACTGTATGTTTACCTCGGGTGTTGTAGGGACTGTATGTTTACCCTAGGCGATGTAGGACCTGTATTTACCTCCAGTTGTTATTGGAATAGTTTATTTACACCAGGTGTTGTAGGAACTGTGGCATGTTTACCCCAGTTGTTCTAGGAACTGTATATTCATCTCACGTGTTGTTGGAAATGTATATTTATCTCACGTGTTGTTGCAACTGTATGTTTACACCAGGTGTTGTAGGAAGTGTATGATTACAAGTGTTGTAGGAACTGTATGTTTACCCCAGGTGTTGGAAGAACTGTATGTTTATCTGAGGTATTGTAAGAATTGTATGTTTACCCCAGATGTTGTACAAACTTTATGTTTACCTGAAGTGCTGTAGGAACTGCTTGTTTACCACAGGTGTTGTAAGATCTGAATGTTTACCCCTGGTGTTGTAAGAACTGTATGTTTACCCGGTGTTATAAGAACTGTATGTTTACCCCGGGTGTTGTAAGAACTGTATGTTTACCCGGTGTTGTAGGAACTGTATGTTTACCCGGTGTTGTAAGAACTGTATGTTTACCCCGGGTGTTGTAAGAACTGTATGTTTACCAGGTGTTGTAGGAACTGCATGTTTAAGCCAGGTGTTGTAAGGACATTATGTTTACCTCAGGTGTTGTAAGAACTGCATCTTTGCCTCAGGTGTTGTGGGGACTTTGTGTTTACTCGAGGTGTTGTAGAACTATGTTTACCCTAGGTGTTGTAGGAACTGTATGTTTATTCCTGGTGTTGTGGCAATCATGTTTACACCAGGTGTTGTAAGATCTTTATGCTTACCCCAGGTGTTGTAGGAAATTCATATTTACACAAGATGCTGTAGGAGACTGTATGTTTACCCCAAGTGTTGTAGGTACTATATGTTTGTCCCAGGTGTTGTAGAACCTGAATTTAACCCCAGTTGTTATAGCAACTGTATGTTTACCCCAGGTGTTGTAAGAACGGGATGTTTACCTCAGGTGTTGTAGAGCTGTATGGTTACCCCAGGTGTTGTAGGAACTGTATATTTACTCCCGGTTTCGTAAGAACTGTTTGTTTACTCCAGGTGTTGTAGGGACTGTATGTTTGGCCTGTGTGATGTAAGACCTGTATTTATCCCCAGTTGTTAAAGGAATTGTATTGTTGTGTTGTAGGAACTGCATGTTTACGTATTATTGGAACGTATTATTGGAACTGTATGTTTACCCCAGGTGTTGTAGGAAATGTATGATTACCACAAGTGTTGTATGAACTATGTTTATCTCAGGTGTTGTAGGAACTGTATGTTTACCTCAGGAGTTGTAAGAACTGTGTGTTTACCCCAGATGTTGTAAGAACTCTATATTTACCCAAAGTCTTGTAGGAACTGCATGTTTACCCCAAGTGCTGTAAGAACTGTATGTTTACCATAGGTGTTGTAAGAACTGTAAGTTTACCCCAGGTGTTGTAACAACTACAAGTTTACCCTCGGTGTTGTAGGAACTGCATGTTTACCCCAAGTGCTGTAAGAACTGTATGTTTACCATAGGTGTTGTATGAACTGTAAGTTTACCCCAGGTGTTGTAACAACTACAAGTTTACCCTCGGTGTTGTAGGAACTACATGTTTACTCCAGGTGTTGTAAGAACTATAAGTTTACCCTCGGTGTTGTAGGAAACCCTTGTTTTCCCCAGGTGTTGTAAGAATTATATGGTTATACGAAGTGTTGTAGGAACTGCATGTTTTCTTTAGGTCTTGTAAGTATTGTATGTTTTCCCAAGGTGTTGTAGGAAGTATATGATTACCACGACTGTTGTAGGAACTATATGTTTATCCCAGATTTTGTAAAGACTGCATGTTTACCCCAGGTGTTATAGGAAGTGTATTATTACCACAAGTGTTGTAGGAACTGTATGTTTACCCCAGATGTTGTAGGAATCGTATGTTTACCACAGGTGTTGTAAGAACTGCATGTTTACCCCAGGTGTTGTAGGAACTGTATGTTTACTCCAGGTGTTTTAGAAACTGTATATCTACCCGAAGCGTTGTAGGAACAGCATGTTTACCCCAGGTGTTGTTGGAAGTATATGATTACCACGACTGTTGTAGGAACTATATGTTTATCCCAGATTTTATAAAGACTGCATGTTTACCCCAGGTGTTATAGGAAGTGTATGATTACCACAAGTGTTGTAGGAACTGTATGTTTACCCCAGGTGTTGTAAGAACTGTATGTTTATACCAGATGTTGTAGGAATCGTATGTTTACCACAGGTGTTGTAAGAACTGCATGTTTACCCCAGGTGTTGTTAGAAATGTATGTTTACCTCAGGTGTTGAAGTACCTGTATGTTTACTCCAGGTGTTGTATGAACTGAATGTATACCCCAGGTGTTGTAGGAACTGTATGTTTACTCCAGGTATTGTATGAACTGAATGTTTACCCCAGGTGTTGTAGGAACTGTATGTTTACTCCAGGTGTTGTATGAACTGAATGTTTACCCCAGGTGTTGTAGGAACTGTATGTATACTCCAGGTGTTGTATGAACTGAATGTTTACCCCAGGTGTTGTAGGAACTGTATGTTTACTCCACGTGTTGTATGAACTGAATGTTTACCCCAGGTGTTGTAGGAACTGTATGTTTACTCCAGGTGATGTATGAACTGAATGTTTACCCCAGGTATTGTAGGAACTGTATGTTTACTCCACGTGTTGTATGAACTGAATGTTTACCCCAGGTGTTGTAGGAACTGTATGTTTACTCCAGGTGTTGTATGAACTGAATGTTTACCCCAGGTGTTGTAGGAACTGTATGTTTACTCCAGGTGTTGTATGAACTGAATGTTTACCCCAGGTGTTGTAGGAACTGTATGTTTACTCCAGGTGTTGTATGAACTGAATGTTTACCCCAGGTGTTGTAGGAACTGTATGTTTACTCCAGGTGTTGTATGAACTGAATGTTTACCCCAGGTGTTATAGAAACTGTATGTTTAACCCAGATGTTGTAGGAACCGTATGTTTTCCCCAGGTGTTGTAGAAACTGTATGTTTACCCCAGGTGTTGTTAGAAGTGTGTGTTTACCTCAGGTGTTGTAGGAACTGTAAGTTTACTCCAGTTGTTGTATGAACTGAATGTTTACCCCAGTTGTTGTAAGAACTGTATGTTTATCCCAGGTGTTGGAAGAACTGTATGTTTACCCCAGGTGTTGTAAAAAGTGTATGTTTACACCAGTTGTTGTAAGAACTGTATTTTCTTTCCAGGTGTTGTACAAACTGTATGTTTACCACAAGTGCTGTAGGAACTGCATGTTTACCCCAGGTGTTGTAAAAACTCTATGTTTACCCCAGGTGTTGTAGGAACTGCATGTTTACCCCAGGTGTTGTAGGAACTGCATGTTTACCCCAGGTGTTGTAGGAACTGTATGTTTTGCTTCAGGTGTTGTAGGAACTGCTTGTTTACCCCATGTGCTGTAGGGATTGTATGCTTACCCCAGGTTTTGTAGAAACTTTACATTTACCCCCAGGTGTTGTAGGAACTTAATGTTTACCGCATGTGTTGCTGTGCACTTTCAAAAGACGTCGTCATGACATGTTTGTAAGTTTAAACTATTGTCTTACTTATACTTCATCCATGTATTCCCGCCAACGTTATCAGCTGACACAGGCCAGCCTCCAGCACTATGATGCCCCAGCGTCAGCACTGTGCTGCCGCCAACGTCAGCAGCTGACACAGGCTCCCGGGGACCCCGACTTCCAAGCAATGTGCTGCCGCCGGTCGGCAGCTGAGGTATTCCACTGTAATCAACCACATCAGATTCCTGACCTCCTGTGAGATAGCGTGTTCAACAGCTTATCTATATTGTGGATCTGTTTTACTGCTGGTCAGTTGGCCTGGCCTGGAGAGTGGTTTATTTCAGGTTTTATAAGAACCTTTCTAAACATGGCTTGAGAATACATGAATCGCATGTGTACGTCATGATGAAGCAGGTCTGGTGGTTTATTGGGCATTACCCGCCAGAGCTGGACTGGACTGATGGATGTTGAGGTAGTGGACGACCAGTACAGGAGGTGGTGCACTGGTCGGTCAACCGTCATCTGCTCCTCACAGACACAACAGATGACTCAGCTCCTGACTCGAGATAGATGGGGACCGTGTTCCTTCAGTCCGTTTGATTGTGATCGAAATCAATGATGTGGTTCCACCAGACATAGTTCGGTTTAAGAAATGTCATCTGCAAAATGAAGAAGCATCAGATATTTGCTTTAAGACATTTTGTACATTATATTGTAGTCCAACGTCAGACCAACCAAGTCAGGAGGGATGATAATTAGTTTCGAAGATTACATAGTGCAGTCCAGAGTGGTAGGAAAATTAACCTAGTAAGTCTCCTTACATATAAAGTGCCCTACGCCTCCACCACACACACACACACACACACACACACACACCGCTGGCAGCTTATGGACTGTAACTTTCATTACTGATGGCACGGCTCTCCTGCAAGCCATTGACAGACCTAGTGAGAGCTATTACGTTCAAGAATTGGCAAATGCTTCCACTCGAAACGTCCTGAAGAACTGAAAGGGAATTGCGCTGCCGTCAAAGTTCCTCTCGATAGCGATGTCGCTGAGTAACTGACGTGTGCCGCACGAACAGAAGGAAATGACTGACTCAGAAAGAAAGGCCAACGAATAATTAGTTGGAGTAAAATCCCTCCACCATCTTTATGGTCTACCATCACTTGGGCGTGACTAATGATAAAGAAAAGTTTGCACCTGTTTTGAATCATCAAACTGCTCGTGAAAAAAGAAAGAAAAAAATGCTGAGCTTCCCACAGAATCAAATGGCCGTTGTCGAGAAAGATTTAAGAGAAAGTCTTAAGGAAGTGACTTCACTCCCTGTAGCGCAACTCCTTCCATAAAGAGTCAAACACAAGGATGGTTATTCATATCTTAGATGCCAGAGTTCCAGCACAACACACAATCACCGTTCGCTATCCTACCCGTCAGTCCTGTGGCCACAGTAAGAAGTTTACCAGGAAGACTTTCACTGCATCATTACAGATGCTGTGACCCGTGGATGGGAGGAGTAAACTCAACGACTCGGAAGACAAGAGAATCTTGGAGCGAACTGACAGTTGTACTTCTGTAAAACCTTCCACCCACACAGGAAAGCTCCACACAACACCCACACAGGATAACCCCAAACAACATCCACACAGGAAAGCACCACACAACACCCACACAGGATAACCCACACACAACACACAAACAGGAGAGTCCCACAAAGGATAACCCCACACAATACCCAAACAGGATAGTCCCACACATCACTCACACAGGATAACCCCACATAACACCAAAACAAGATAGTCCCACACAACACGCACACAGGATAATCCCACACAACACCCTAAGGGAATAGTTCCACACAACATCCACACATTATAATCCCAAACAACACCCAAACAGGATAGTCCCACACAACACCCACACAGGATAACCCCACACAAAACCCAAGCAGGGTAGTCCAACACAACACCCAAAAAGGATAACCCCACACAACACTCAAACAGGATAGTCCCACGCAACACCCACACAGGATAACCCCACACAACACCCAAACAAAATAGTCCCATAAAGGATAACCCCACACAATAAACAAACAGGATAGTCCCACACAACACCCACACAGGAAACCCCACAACACCCAAACAGGATATCCCATACAACACCACACAGGATAACCCCAAACAACATCAAAGCAGATAGTCCCACACAAACACCACACACAGGATAACCCCAACACAACACCCAACAGATAGTCCCACACAACACCCACAAAGGATAACCCCACACAACACCCAAAGGATAGCCCCACAGGGATAACCCACAAAATACCCAAACAGGATAGTCCACACAACACCCACACAGGATAACCCCAAAACACCCAAACAGGAAGTCCCACACAACACCCACACAGGATAACCCCACACAACACCCAAACAGGATAGTCCCCACAAGGATACCCACACAAATACCCAAACAGGATCCCACCAACACCCACACAGGATAACCCCACAAACACCCAAACAGGAGAGTCCCATACAACACGCACACAGGATAACCCACAAAAACCCAAGCAGGATAGTCCCACACAACACCACACAGGATAACCCCACACAACACCCAAACAGGATAGTCCCACACAACACCCACACAGGATAACCCCACACAACACCCAAACAGGATAGTCCCACACAACCCCAACACAGGATAACCCACAACATCAAACAGGATAGCCCCACAAGGAACCCCCAACAAAATGTACCCAAACAGGGATAACCCACACCAACACCACACAAGATAACCACAAACACCCAAACAGGATATTCCCACACAACACCCACACAGGATAACCCCACACCCCAAAAAGCCCACACAAACAGGATACCCAACAACACCCAAACAGATAGTCCACACAACACCAACAGATAACCCACAACACCCAACAGGATAATCCACAACAACACCACACAGGATAACCCCACACAACACCCAAAAGGATAGTCCTACACAACACCCACACAGGATAACCCACACAACACCCAAATAGGGCATAGTCCCCACAACACCCAAACAGGATAATTTTTTTTTTTTTTTTTTTTTTTTTTTTTTTTTTTTTTTTTTTTTTTTTTTTTTTTAAAAAAAAAAAAAAAAAAAAAAAAAAAAAAAAAAAAAAAAAAAAAAAAAAAAAAAAAAAAAAAAAAAAAAAAAAAAAAAAAAAAAAAAAAAAAAAAAAAAAAAAAAAAAAAAAAAAAAAAAAAAAAAAAAAAAAAAAAAAAAAAAAAAAAAAAAAAAAAAAAAAAAAAAAAAAAAAAAAAAAAAAAAAAAAAAAAAAAAAAAAAAAAAAAAAAAAAAAAAAAAAAAAAAAAAAAAAAAAAAAAAAAAAAAAAAACCCAAACAGGAAAGCACCACCAACACCCACACAGGATAACCCACACACAACACACAAACAGGAGAGTCCCACAAAGGATAACCCCACACAATACCCAAACAGGATAGTCCACACATCAATACCCCACACAATAAACAAACAGGATAGTCCCACAAAACACCCACACAGGACAACCCCACATAACACACAAACAGGGTAATCCCATAAAACACGCACACAGGATAACCCCACACAACACACAAACAGGATAGTCCCACACAACACCCACACAGGATAACCCCAAACAACACCCAAGCAGTAGAGTCCCACACAACACCCACAAAGGATAACCCCACACAACACCCAAATTGGATAGCCCCACAAAGGATAACCCCACAAAATATCCAAACAGGATAGTCCCACACAACACCCACACAGGATAACCCCAAACAACACCCAAGCAGTAGAGTCCCACACAACACCCACAAAGGATAACCCCACACAACACCCAAATTGGATAGCCCCACAAAGGATAACCCCACAAAATATCCAAACAGGATAGTCCCACACAACACCCACACAGGATAACCCCACAAAACACCCAAACAGGAGAGTTCCATACAACACGCACCCAGGATAACCCCACAAAACACCCAAGCAGGATAGTCCCACACAACACCAACACAGGATAACCCCAAACAACACCCAAGCACGATAGTCCCACAAAACACCACCAACACAGAATAACCCCAAACAACACCCAACCACGATAGTCCCACACAACACCCATACAAGATAACGCCACACAACACTCAAACAGGATAGCCCCACAAGGGATAACCCCACAAAATACCCAAACAGGATAGTCCCACACAACACCCACACAAGATAACCCCACAAAACACCCAAACAGGAGATTCCCATACAACACGCACACAGGATAACCCCACACAGCCCCCAAACAGGATACTCCCACACAACACCCACACAGGATAACCCCAAACAACACCCAAGCATGATAGTCCCACAAAACACCCACACAGGATAACCCCACACAACACCCAAACAGGATAGCCCCAGACAACACCCACACAGGATAACCCCACACAACACCCAAATAGGATAGCCTCACAAAGGATAACCCCACAAGATACCCAAACAGGATAATCCCACACAACACCCACACAGGATAACCCCACATAACACCCAAACAGGAGAGTTCCATACAACAAGCACACAGGATAACCCCACAAAACACCCAAACAGGATAGTCCCACACAACACCCACACAGGATAACCCCAAACAACACCCAAGCATGATAGTCCCACAAAACACCCACACAGGATAACCCCAAACAACACCCAAGCATGATAGTCCCACAAAAAACCCACACAGGATAACCCAAAAAAACACCCAAACACGATAGTCCCACACAACACCCATACAGGATAACCCCACACAACATTCAAACAGGATAGCCCCACAAGGGATAACCCCACAAAATACCCAAACAGGATAGTCCCACACAACACCCACACAGGATAAACCCATATAACACCCAAACAGGAGAGTCCCATACAACACGCACACAGGATAACCCCAAACAACACCCAAACACGATAGTCCCACACAATACCCACACAAGATAACCCCACACAACACTCAAACAGGACAATCCCACACAACACGCACAGAGGATAACCCCACACAACACCCAAACAGGATAGTCCGACACAACACGCACACAGGATAACCCCACACAACAATCAGAAAGGATAATCCCACACAACACCTAAACAGGATAGTCCGACACATCACACACACCTAAACTGGATAGTCCCACACAGGATATCCCCACACAACACCCAAACAGGATAGTCCCACACAACACGCACACAGGATAACCCAACACAACACCCAAACAGGATAGTCTCACACAGGATAACCTAACACAAATCCCAAACAGGATAGTCCCATACGAAACCCACACAGGATAACCCCATATAACATCCAAATAGGATAGTCCCACACAAGACGCACACAGGATAACCCACTCAGCACCCAAACAGGATAGTCCCACACAACACCCAAAGAGGAAATCTCCACACAACATGCACACAGGATAACCCTACAAAACACCCAAACAGGATAGTCCCACACAACACCCACAAAGGATAATCCCACACAACACCCAACTAGGATAGTCCCACACAACACCCACACAGGATAACCCCACACAACACCCAAACAGGATTGTCTCAAACAATACCCGCAGAGAGTAACTCCAGAGAATACCCACACAACACATAAACAGGATAGTCCCACAGAACACCAAAACTACACCCAAATAGGGTAGTCCCACACAACACGCTCACGGGATAACCCCACACAAAACCCAAACAGGATAGTCCCACACAACACCCACACAGGATAGTCCCACACAACACCCTCATAGGATAACCTCACATAACACCCAAACAGGATAGTCCAACACAATACCGACACAACACCCAAACAGGATAGTCCCACACAACACCCAAAAAGGAAATCTCCATACAACGCGCACACAACATAATCCCACACAACACCCAAACAGGATAGTCCCACACAACACCCACACAGGATAACCCCACACAACACCCAAGTAGGATGATCCTACACAACACGCATACAGGATAACCCACACAACACCCAAACAGGATAGTCCCTCACAATACCCATAAAGGAAATCTCCACACAACACGCACACAGGATAACCCTACACAACACACAAACAGGATAGTCCCACACAACCCCCACACAGGATAACACCACACAACAGCCAAACAGGATAGTATGACACAACACCCACACAGGATAACCCCACAAAAAACCCAAACAGGATAGTGACACACAACAGCACACAGGATAACCCCACACAACACCAAACAGGATAGTCCCACACACGATAACCCCACACAACACCAAAACAGGATAGTCCCACACAGAATAACATCACGCAACACCCAAACAGGATAGTCCCACACAGGATAACCCCATACAACACCCAAACAGGATAGTTCCACACAACCCCCACACAGGATAACCCCACACAACACCCAAACAGGATGGTCCCACACAGGATAACCCCACACAACACACAAACAGGATAGTCTCACACAAGAAATCCCAACACAACACCCAAACAGGATAGTCCCATACAGGATAACCCCATACAACACCCAAACAGGATAGTTCCTCACAACACGCACACAGGATAACCCCACACAACACCCAAACAGGATAGTTCCACCCAACACCCACACAGGATAACCCCACATAACACCCAAACAGGATAGTCCAACACAACCGCCGCACAGGATAACCCCACACAACACCCAAACAGGATCGTTCCACCCAACACCCACACAGGATAACCCTACACAACACCCAAACAGGATAGTCCCAAACAACACCCACAGAGGAAATCTCCACATAACACGCACATAAGATAACCCTACACAACACGCAAACAGGATAGTCCCACAAAACAACCACACAGGATAATCCCACACAACACCCAAACAGTATAGTCCCACACAACACCCACACAGGATAACCACAGACAACACCCAAACACGATAGTCCCACACAACACCCAGACAAGATAACCCAACTCAACACCCAAACAGAATAGTTCCACACAACACCCGCACAGGATAACCCCACACAACAACACCCTAGCAGGATAGTCCCACTCAACATCCACACAGGATAAACCCACACAACATCCAAACAGGATAATCCCACACAACACACACACAGGATAACCCCACACAACATCCAAGAAGGAGAGTCTTACACAACACGCACACAGGATAACCCACACAAAACCCAAACAGGATAGTCTCTCACAACACCCATAAAGGAAATCTCCACACAACGCGCACACAAGATAACCCTACACAACACACAAACACGATACTCCAACACAACACCCACACAGAATAACACCACACAACACCCAAACAGGATAGTATCACAAAACACCCACACAGGATAACCCCACACAACAACCAAACAGGATAGTCCCACACAACACGCACACAGGATAACCCCACACAACACCCAAACAGGATATTCCAACACAGGACAACCCCACAAAACACCAAAACAGGATAGTCCCACACAGGATAACACCACACAACACCAAAACAGGATAGTCCCACACAGGATAACCCAACACAACACCCAAACAGGATAGTCCCACACAGGACAACCCCATACAACACCCAAACAGGATAGTCCTACACAACACGCACACAGGATAACCCCACACAACAACCAAACAGAATAGTTCCACCCAACACCCACACACGAGAACACCCAAACACGATAGTCCCGCACAACTCCCACACAGGATAGTCCCACACAACACCAACACAGGATAAACCCACATAACACCCAAACAGAATAGTCCCACACAACACCCACACAGGATAACACCACAAACCTCCAAACAGGATAGCCCTCACAACACCCACACAACACCCAAACAGGATACCCCCAAACAACACCCACAGAGGAAATCTCTACACAACACGCACATAGGATAACTCTACACAACACCCAAACAGGATAGTCCCACACAACACCCACACAGGATAATCCCACACAACAACCAAACAGTATAGTCCCACAAAACACTCACACAGATTAACCGCAGGCAACACCCAAACAGGATAGTCCCACACAACGCCCAGACAGGATAACCCCACAAACACCCAAACAGGATAGTCCCACACAACACTCACACAGGATAAACCTACACAACACCCTAGCAGGATAAACCCACTTAACATCCACTCAGGATAAACCCACACAACACCCAAACAGGATAGTCCCACACAACACCTACACAGGATAACCCCACATAACACTCATGAAGGATAGTCTTACACAACACGCACACAGGATAACCCACACAACACCCAAACAGAATAGTCCCTCACAACACCCATACAGGAAATCTCCATACAACACGCATACAGGATAACCCTACACAACACACAAACAGGATAGTCCCGCACAACACCCACACAGGATAATACCACACAACACCCAAACAGGATAGTCCCACACAACGCCCACACAGGATAACCCCAAACAAAACACCCAAACAAGATAGTCCCACACAACACGCACACAGGATAACCCCACACAACGCCCAAACAGGATAGCCCCACACAGGATAACCCTACACAACACCAAAACAGGATAGTCCCACGCAGGATAACCCCACACAACACCCGAACAGGACAGTCCCACACAGGATAACACCATACAACACCCAAACAGGATAGTTCCACACAACATCCACACAGGATAACCCCACATATCTTCCAAGAGGGATAATCCCACACATCATCCACACAACACCCAAACAGGATAGTCCCAAACAACACCCACAGAGGAAATCTCCACACAACACGCACATAGGATAACCCTACATAACACCCACACAGGATAGTCCCACAAAACACCCTCATAGGACAACCTCACATAACACCCAAACAGGATATTCCCACACAATACCCACACAACACCCAAAAAGGATAGTACCACACAACACCCACAAAGGAAATCTCCATACAACGCGCACACAGTATAATCCCACACAACACCCAAACAGGATAGTCCCACAAAACAACCACACAGGATAACCCCACACAACACCCAAGTAGGATGGTCCTACAAAACAAGCACACAGGATAACCCACACAACACCCAAACAGGATAGTCCCTCACAACACCCATACAGGAAATCTCCACACAACACGCACTCAGGATGACCTTACACAATACACAAACAGGATAGTCCCACACAACCCCCACACAGGATAATACCACACAACACCCAAACAGGATAGTCCCACACAACACGCGCAAAGGATAGCCCCACACAACACCTAAACAAGATAGTCCCACACAGGATAGCCCCACACAACACCAAAACAGGATAGTCCCACACAGAATAACCTCACACAACACCCAAACAGGATAGTCCCACACAACACCCACACAGGATAACCCTACATATCTTCCAAGAGGGATAGTTCCACACAACACCCACACAGGATGACCCCACATATCTTCCAAGAGGGATAGTCCAACACAACACCCACACAACACCTAAACAGGATAGTCCCAAACAACACCCACAGAGGAAATCTCCACACAACACGCACATAGGATAACCGTACACAACACCAAAACAGGATAGTCCAACACAACACCCACACAGGATAATCCCGCACAACACCCAAACAGGATAGTCCTACACAACACCCACACAGGATAACCCCACACAACACCCAAACTGGATAGTCCCACACAGGATATCCCCACACAACACCCAAAGAGGATAGTCCCACACAACACGCACACAGGATAACCCCACACAACACCCAAACAGGATAGTCCCACACAACACCCACACAGGATAACACCACACAACACCCAGACAGGATAGTCCCACACAACACCCACACAGGATAACCCCACACAACACCCTAGCAGGATAGTCCCACTCAACATCCACTCAGGATAAACCCACACCACACCCAAACAGGATAGTCCCACACAACACCCACACAGGATAACCCCACAAAACACCCATGAAGGATAGTCTTACACAACATGCACACAGGATAACCCACACAACACCCAAACAGGATAGTCCCTCACAACACCAATACAGGAAATCTCCACAAAACACGCACAAAGGATAACCATACACAACACACAAACAGGGTAGTCCCACAAAACACCCACACAGGATAATACCACACAACACCCAAACAGGATAGTCCCAAACAACACGCGCATAGGATAGCCCCACACAACACCTAAACAGGATAGTCCCACAAAGGAGAACCCCACACAACACCAAAACAGGATAGTCCCACACAGAATAACCTCACACAACACCCAAACAGGATAGTTCCACACAGGATAACCTCACACAACACCCAAACAGGATAGTTCCACACAACACCCACACAGGATAACCCTACATATCTTCCAAGAGGAACAGTTCCACACAACACCCACACAGGATGACCCCACATATCTTCCAAGAGGGATAGTCCCACACAACACCCACACAACACCTAAACAGGATAGTCCCAAACAACACCCACAGAGGAAATCTCCACACAACACGCACATAGGATAACCGTACACAACACCAAAAGAGGATAGTCCAACACAACACCCACACAGGATAATCCCGCACAACACCCAAACAGGATAGTCCTACACAACACCCACACAGGATAACCCCACACAACACCCAAACTGGATAGTCCCACACAGGATAACCCCACACAACACCCAAACAGGATAGCCCCACACAACACCCACACAGGACAACCCCACACAACACCCAAACAGGATAGTCCCACACAGGATAACCCCACACAAATCCCAAACAGGATAGTTCCACACAACACCCACAAAGGAAATCTCCATACAACGCGCACACAGTATAATCCCACACAACACCCAAACAGGATAGTCCCACACAACACCCACACAGGATAACCCCACACAACACCCAAGTAGGATAGTCCCACACAACACCCACACAGGATAACCCCACATAACATCCATACAGGATAGTCCCACACAACACCCACACAACACCCAAACGAGATAGTCCCAAACAACACCCACAGAGGAAATCTCCACACAACACGCACATAGGATAACCCTACACAACACCCAAAGAGGATAGTCCAACACAGGATAACCCCACACAACACCGAAACAGGATAGTCCTACACAGGATAACCCAACACAACACCCAAACAGGGTAGTCCCACACAGGATAACCCCATACAACACCCAAACAGGATAGTCCCACACAACACGCACACAGGATAACCCCACACAACACCCAAACAGGATAGTCCCACACAGGATAACCCCATACAACACCCAAACAGGATAGTCCCACACAACACGCACACAGGATAACCCCACACAACACCCAAACAGGATAGTTCCACCCAACACCCACACAGGATAACCCCACATAACACTCAAACAGGATAGTCCCACACAACACGGATAACCCCACACAACACCCAAGCAGGATGTACCACACAGGATAATACCACCCAATACCCACAAAGGGTAACCACACAGCACCCAACCAGGGTAACCCTACACAACACACACAGAGGATAGCGCCAAACAACACCCCACACAGGATAGCACCACACAACACTTACACGCGATACTCAATAACAACAACACAGGATAAGCCCGTACAGCACCCATACAGATAACACTACACAATACTCACACAGGATATCCGAACATACCACCCACTCAGGGTAACTCCACACAACACCCACAAAGGATGAACTCACACAACATTTCCACAGGAGAGCACCACATAACACCCACACAGGACAACCCTACACAATACCCACAGCATGGTAATCGAACACAACACCAATACAGGGTAGCACACACAACACCCATACAGGATAGCATCACACAACAACAGGATAACCTAGCATAACACAACACAGGATAATCAAACACAACGCCCACACAGGATAACCCCCACACAATACCCACACAGGACAAACAATATAGCATCCACAAAGGATAAAACTACACAACACAACAAAGGATAAACCTACACAATACTTATACAGGATAGCACCACATAACACCCACACAGGATAACCCCACACAATACCCACACAGGATAGCACCACACAACACTCACACAGGATAGTAGCACACAGCCCTCGCAAGGAATAACCCACAAACCACACAGATACCCAACACACCACAGATAACCACAAAACACCTACACAGGATAACCCACACACACCCGACAAACCCCACATACCTCAAGATAACCCACACAACACTTACACAGGATACCCAACACACAGGACAACCCCACAAACCACAAGATACACCACACAACACTCACACAGGATACCCACAGAACACCCACCACGATAGTACCACACAACACCCACACAGGATACCACCACACAAAACCCACACAGATACCCACACAACACCCACACAGATAACCCCACACAACAACCAACAGGATAACCACGACAACACCACACAGGATACCCACACAACACTCACAGGAGATCCTCACACAACACCCACAATGATACACACACAACACCCACACAGGATAACCCACACAACACTCACACAGGATAGCCCTACAGAACACCACATCACAAGTACAACAACCCCAACAGAACACTTCACAAGATAACCCCGACAACACCACACAGGATAGCCCAACACACACACACAGGGTAGTCCATAAAAACCTCCAAGATAACCACACACAACACCACAAGGATAACCTTCCACACAAAACGCTACAATGATACCCCACACAACACCAACAGGATAACCCCACAACTACCAAACCACAAGCAGATCTGCACACAGGATATCCACAAACCCACAAAGATAACCCACAAACCAACAGGGTAACCCCCACAACACTACACAGGATAGCCCAAACAACACCCCACACAGGAAGCACCACACAACCCACTTACACCCAACTCATACCCAACAAGGATAAACCCTACACACCAAAGATAACACTACACAATACACACACAGGATAACCGAAAACGACACCCACGCAGGGTAACCCCACACAACACCACAAAGGATAACTCACACAACACTTCACAGGAGAGCCCAACATAACACACACACAGACAACCCACACAAATACCCACACATGTAAATCGAACACAAACACCCAATACGGATAAACCCCACAAACACCACCAGGATACAACACACACACACACAGGATAACCTAGCAAACACAAACAAAGGATAATCCACACAACACAACACACAACACATAACCCCACACAATACCCACACAAAACAACACAGATAAGAGCATACCCACACAGGATAAAACACACAACACCAACAAAGGATAAACATACACAATACTATACAGGATACCCCACACAACACCCACACAGGATAACCCAACACAACACATGCACAGGATAGCCCCACACAACACCCAAACAGGATAACCCTACACAATAATTGCAGAGGATAACCACGACAATATCCACACAGGATACCCTCACCCAACACCCACACATGTTAACCCCACAAAACTACCAAACAGGAAAACCACACACAACATCCACGCAGGATAACCCCACTTAACACTTACACAGTATAACCACACAAAACACTCATACAGGATAACAACATACACATTACCCGAATAGGATAACCGAACACCACGCCACACAGGATAACCCCACACAACACTCACCCATGATAGCTCCACACAACACGCATACAAGATAGCACCACACAACACTTACACGGGATAACCGAACATAACACCAACACAGGATAACCATACACAACACCCACACAGGATAACCCCACACAACACCTAAACAGGGTAAACCTACAGAACATCCACACAGGATAGCCCCAAACAACACCAACAAAGGATAACCCCACACAACACTTGCACAGGCTAGCACCACACAAAAAAATAGGATAACCACTCGCAACACCCGCACAAAATAGCACCACACAACACTCACACAGGATAGCCCACACTACACCCACGCAAGATAGTACCACACAACACCCACACAGGATAGCCCCACATAATACCCACACTGAATAGCATCACACAACACTTCCACACGATAACCCCACACAACACCAGCATAGGATAACCCCACATAACACAAACATAAATAACCCCCACAACACCCACAATTGATATCACCATACGAAACGTATGCAGGATAACCCTACGTGACACCAACACAGGATAACCCTACACAACACGCACACAAGATAGCACTACACTACACCCTCATAGGATGGCACCACACAACAGCCACACAGGATAACCCCACACAACACCCACGCAACACATGCACAGGATAGCCCCACACAACACCCACACAGGATAAACCTACACAACAATTGCAGAGGATAAACCCAACAACATCCACACAGAATAACTCCACACATGTTAACCCCATAAAACACCCACACAGGATAGCTACACATAACACCCACATAGGATAACCCCACTTGACACTTACACTGAATAACCCTACAAAACACCCATACAGGATACCCACACACAAAATACCCACATGGGACAACCGAACACAGCACCCACACAGAATAAACCCCAAAACACACACACATAATAACACCATACAACATGCATTCAGGATAGCACCAGACAACACTTTGACGGGATAACCCAACATAGCACCAATACAGGATAACCCAACACAACACCCACACAGGATAACCCCACAAAACACCTAAACAGGATGAACCCACAGAAGGCCCACACAGGATAGACCCAAACAACACACACAAAGGATAACCCTACACAACACATACACTGGCTAGCACCACATAACACCCACACAGGATAACTCCACGCAACACTCACACAGAAAAACACCACACAACACACACACACAGAATAGCCCACACAACATCCACGCAGTATAATTCCACACAACACCCACACAAGATAACCCCATGCAACACTCACACAGGATAGCACCACACAACACCCACAGAGGATAACCCCATACAGCACCCAAACAAAACCCCACTTAACACTTACACAGGACAGCCCCACACAACACCCGCATAGGATAACCACACAAAATGCCCACACAGGATAACCGAACACAACACCCACACAGGATAGCACCACACGACACGCATACAGGATAGCACCAAACAACGCTTACACGGAATAACCCACAGAACACCAACGCAGGATAACCCCACGCAACACCCACACAGGATAACCCCACACAACACCCACACAGGATAGCCCCAAACAACAACAATAAAGGATAACTCCACAAAACACTCACGCAGGATAGCAACACATAACATCCACACAGGATAATCTCACGCAAAACCCAAACAGAATAACACCACACAACACTCATATAGGATAACAAACTCAACACCCAAGCAGGATAGCACCATACAACACCCACACAGGATAGCACCACAAAACACCCACACAAGATCACCCCACACAACATGCACAGAGGATCTCCCCACACAACACTTACACAGAATAGCACCATACAGCACCCACAAAGGATAACCCCACACAACGCCAACAGGATAGCATCATATAACATCCACACAGGATAAACCCCCAGACAACATCCACATAGTTTTGCACCAAATAACACCCACACAGAATAACCTCTCACACTACCCACACAGGATAGCACCATACAACACACAAACAGGATAGCACCACACAACACTCACACAGGATGACCCCATAATGCAACACTCAAACAGGATGACCCCATAATGTAACACTCAAACAGGATATCCCAACACAACACCCACAGGATAGCACCATACAACACCCACACAGGATAACCCCACACAACACCCACAGGATAGCACCATACAACATCCACATAGGGTAACCCCACATAACAACCACACAGTTTTGCGCCAAATAACACCCACACAGAATAACCTCTCACAACACCCACACAGGAAAGCACCATAAAACACCCAACACTCACTCACTCAGGATAACCCCATAATGCAACACTCACAGAGGATAACCCCATAATGCAACACTGACAGAGGATAACCCCATTCAACACTCACACAGGATAATCCCACTCAACTCTTACACAGGATATACTCAAATGATACCTACACAGGATAACTCACACAAAACCAAAACAGAATAACACCACACAACACCTACAGAGGATAACCCACACAACACCTACAGAGGATAACCCACACAACACCTACACTGAATACCTCTCACAAAATCTACACAGGATCACACGACACAACAGCTATACAGAATAACCCCACACAACACCTACACAGGATAACTCTACACAACACCAACAAGGGATACCTCTCACCCAACCTACACAAGATAACCCCACGCAACACCTACACAGGCTAGCTCACAAAATGTACACAAGATAATCCCAGGCAACACCTACAGAGGATAACCCCACACAACATTTATATAGGGAAACCCCACACAACACCTACAAAGGATACCTCTCACAAAACCTACAGAGGATAACGCCAGACAACACCTACATAGGATAACCCCACATAACACCCACACAGGATGACTCCACACAACATTTCCACAGGATAGATCCTCACAACACCCACAAAGGATAGAATCACACAACACCCACACAGGCTAACACAACGCGACATTTTCACAGGATAACCTCATACAACACCAACATAGGATAACCCCACATAACACAAACATAGGATAACCTCCACAGCACCCACAGAGTATAACCCCAGACGACACCCACACAGGATAACCCCACTTACCACTTACACAGGAATAGCCCCACACAACACCAATACAGCATAACCACACTCAATATCCTCATAGGATATCCGAACACAACACTTACAAGGGATAACCCAACAGACTAACAATACAGGATAACTCCATGCAGCACCCACACAGGATAACCCCACACAACACCTACACAGGATAACCTCACACATCATAAGACCACAGAAGACGCATTCAGGATAGCACACACAACACTTACACGGGATAACCCAACATAACACCAATTCAGGATAGCCCCACACAGCACCCAGACAGGATAACCCCACACAACACCTAAACAGGATGACCCCACAGAACACCCACATAGGATAGACCCAAACAACACCCACAAAGGATAACCCCACACAACACTTACAGAGGTTAACACCACAGAACACCCACACATGATGACCCCACGCAACACCCACACAAAATGATACCACACAACATTCATACAGGATAACCCACTCAACACCCACGCAGGATAGTACTACACAACACTCACACAGGATAGCACCACACAACACCCACACAAGATAAACCCCGCACAACACCCACACAAAATAGCACCGCACAACACTAACAGAGGATAACCTCACACAACACCCATAGAGGATCGCCCCACACAAAACTTACACAAAATAGCACCATACAACACCCACACAGGTAACCCCACAAAAAACACCTACACAGGATAACCCCACACAACACCTACACAGGATAGCACCATACAACACCCACACAGGATAAACCCAAACAATATCCACACAGGTTTGCACCACATAATACCCACACAGGATAACCTTTCACAGTATGCACACAGTTTAGCACCACATAACGCCCAAATAGAATAACCTCTCACAACACCCACACAGGAAAGCACCATACAGCACCCAAAAAGGAGAGCACCTCACAACACTTACACAGGATAGCACCTCACAACGCTCACAGAGGATAACTCCATACAACACTCACACAGGATAACCCTACACAGCACTTACGCAGGATATACCCACATAATACCTACATAGAATAACTCTCACAAAACCAAACAGGATAACACCACACAGAACCCACAGAGGATACACCCACATAACACCTACACTGGATAACTCTCATAAAACCTACACAGGATCACCCAACACAACAGCTATACAGGATAACCCGACACAACACCTACACAGGATAACTCACAAAACCTCCACACAACACCTACATAGGATAACTCCACACAAAACCTACATAGGATATCTCTCATAAAATCTACATGAGATAACACCACACAACACCTACACAGGAAAACTGACAAAACCTACACAGAATAACCTCACACAACACCTACAGAGGATAACCGCGAAAAACACCTACAAAGGATAACCCACCACAACATCTACAAAGGATACCTCTAACAAAACCTAAACTACAAATGATTCCTCTCACGAAGCCGACACATGATAACCCGACACAACATATACACAGAATAACCCCACATAACACCCCAAACAGGATAGGTCCACACAACATTTTCACAGGATAGCCCCACACACCACCCACATAAGACAACACCACACAACACCCGCACAGTTTAGCACCACACAAAACGTACCCAGGATAACCCCACATAACACTAACACAGGATAATTCCACACAACACCTACAGTGGATAGACCCACACAATATGCAAACAGGATAACACTACACAACACCCACACAGGGGAGCCCCACACAACACCCATACAGGATATTCCCACACAACACTTACAGCTGATAACCCCGACAACGTCCATACAGGATAACCGCACACAACACAAACTCATGATAACACCTTACAACACCTACACAGGATAACCAAACACAAAACCCACGCAAGATAATCCCAAACAACATCCACCAGGATAGCACCACACAACACCCACAGAGGATAACCCCAGACATCACCCACACAGGATAACCCACTTAACATTTACACAGGATAGCCCCACGCAACACCCATACAGGATAACCACACACAATACCCACATAGGATAACCGAACACAACACACACACACAGGATAAACCCTCACAACACGCATAAAGGATAGCACCAAACAAGACTTACACGCATAGCCCAACAGAACACCAACAAAGGATAACCAAACGCAGCGCCCACACAGGATAACCCCAAACATTACCTACATAGGATAAGCCTACGCAACACTTACACAGGATAGTAAAACATATCACCAACAAAGGATAGCCCCACACAACACTTACACAGGATTGCAAAATATAACACCCACACAGGATAACCCCACGCAAAACCCAAACAGAATAGCACAATACACACTCACACAGAATACCATCACACAGCACCTACACAGGATAACCTTACACAACACGCACAGAGGATCTCCCCACACAACACTTACACAGAATAGCACCAAATAACACCCACACAAGATAACCCCACTAAACACCCACAGGATAGCACCATACAATATCCACTAAGGATAACTCCACACAACATCCACACAGTTTTGCACCAAGTAACACCCACACAGAATAACCTCTCACACCACCCACACAGGATAGTACCATACAACACCCAAACAGGATAGCACCACGCAGCATTCACATAGGATAACCCTATAATGCAACACTCACACAGGCAAACACCATACAACACTCACACAGGATAACCCCACTCAACACTTACACAGGATATACCCATTTGATACCTACACAGGATAACTCTCACGAACCCAAAAAAGAATAACACCACACAACACCTACAGAAGATACACTCACACAACAACCTACACTGAATAGCTCTCACAAAACCTACACAGGATAACTCAACACCAACAAAGAATACCTCGCGCGAAACCTACACAAGATAACCCCACGCAACACATACACAAGATAGCTTACAAAATCTACACATGAAAACCCCAGGCAACACTTACAGAAGATAACCCCACACAACACTTACACAGGGTAACCCCACACAACACCTGCAAAGGATACCTCTCACAAAACCTACAGACGATAACGCCCGAAAACACCTACGCAGGATACCTCTCACAAAACCTACATAGGATACCTCCGCTCAACCCCTACACAGATAAAAACCCGTACAGCATAACCACACCAATATCCACACAGGATATCCGAACAAAACACCCACACAGGATAACACCACCCAACACGCATACATGATAGCACCAAACAACGCTTTCAAGGATAACCCAACAGAACAACAACACAGGATAACTCCACGCAAGCACCCACACAGGATAACCTCACACAACACCTACACAGGATAACCTCTAACAATTCGCATACAGGATAGAACCACATAACACCCACACAATATAACTTCCTCACAACACCCACAAGAAAAGCACCATACAACACCCAAAAAGGATATCATCACGCAACACTCACACAGGATAACCCCATACAACACTCACATAGGATAATCCCACTTAACACTTACACAGGATAACCACAAACAACACCCATACAGGATAACCACACACAATACCCACACAGGATAACCGAACACAACACCTATACAGGATAGCCGACACAGCACCATGCAAGATAGCACCAAACAACCCTCACACGGAATAACCCAACAGATCACCACCACATGATAACCCCAACGCAGTAACCCACACAAGATAACCCCAAACAATACCTACACAGGTTAACACTCACACAACAGCCACACAGGATAACCCACACAACACTTACAGTGGATAACCCCGACAACACGCATACTGGATAGCCCCAAACAACACCAACAAAGAATAACCCCACACAGCACTTACACAGGATAGCAACACAACACCCTCACAGATAACCCCACGCAATACTCAAACAGAATAACACCACACAACACTCACACAGAATAACCCACACAGCACCCAGCAGGATAGCACAACACAACACCCATACAGGATAGCAACACACAACACTCACATAAGATAACCCCACACAACACCCACACAGGATAACCCCACACAACACCCACAGGATAGCACCATACAAAATCCACACAGGATAACTCCACACAAAATCCATACAGTTTTGTACCAAATAACATCCACACAGAATAACCTCTCACAACACTCACACAGGATAGCACCTACAACACCCTCACAGATAACCACCACACAACACTCACACAGGATAACCCACTTAACACTTACACAGGATATACCCACATAATACCTACACAGGATAACTCTCACAAAACCGAAGCAGAATAACACCACACAACACCTACAGAGGATACACCCACACATCAACCTACACTGAATAACTCTCACAAAACCTGCACAGGATCAACCAACACAACAGCTATACAAGATAACCCCACACAACACCCTCACAGCATAACTCACAAAACCTATACAGGATAACTTAACACAACACCAACAAAGGATACCTCTCAACGAAACCTACACAAGATAACCCACGCAACACCTACACAGGAGAGCTCACAAAATCTACACACGATAACCCCAAGGCAACACCTACAGAAGATAACCCCACACAACACATACACAGGTAACCCCACACAACACCTGCAAAGGATACCTCTCACAAAACCTACAGAGAATAACGCCTGACAACACTATACAGAATACCTCCACAAAACCTACATAGGATAACCCCACACAACCCCTACACAGGATAACCCACATAACACCCACACAGATTAACTCCAAACAATATTTTCACAGGATAGATCCACACAACACCCACAAAGGATACACCACACAACACCCACACAGCTAGCACAACGCAACACTTCCACAGGATAACTTCACACAACACTAACATAGGATAACCCCACATAACACAAACATAGGATAACCCCACAACACCCACACAGGATAACCCCAGCCGACACCCACACAGGATAACCCCACTTAACACTTTCACAGGATAAGCCCAACACAACACCCGTACAAATAACCACACGGGATAACCGAACACAACACCCACATAGGATAGCACAACCCAACACGCATACAGGATAGCACCAAACAACACTTACACGGATAACCCAACTGAACACCAACACAGGATAACCCCACGTAGCACCTACACAGCATAACCCCCCCAAAACCCACACATGATAACCTCACACAACACCACACAGGGTAGCCCCAAACAACACCCACAAACATTAATCCCACAGAAAACTTACACAAGACTACAAACACATAACACCCACACAGGATAATCCCACGCAAAACCCAAACAGAATGATACCACACAACACTTACACAGGATAACCCACTCAACACTCACGCAGGATAGCACCACACAACACCAATACAAGGTAACCCCCACGCAGCACCCACACACGATGGCACCACATAACATCCATACGGGATAACCTCACACAACACCCACAGAAGATCTCCCCAGACTACACTTACACAGAGTAGCACCATAAACACCCACACAGGATAACCCCACGCAACATCTACACAGGATAGCACCACACAAGATCTGCAAAGGATACCCCGCAGACATCCACGTAGGATTGCATCACATAACACCCACAAGGAATAACCTCTCTCAACACCTACACAGGATAGCACCATACGACACCCAAACAGGATAACACCACACAACACTCACACAGAATAACCATATACAACACTCACACAGGATAACCCCACACAACACTTACACAGGATGTACCCACGTAATACCTACACAGGATAACTTTCACCAAACCAAAACAGGATAGCACCACACAACACCTACATAGGATACACCCCACACAACAACCTACACTGAATAGCTCTCACAAAACCTACACAGGAAAAACTCAACACCAACAAAGAATACCTCGCGCGAAACCTACACAAGATAACCCCACGCAACACATACACAAGATAGCTTACAAAATCTACACATGAAAACCCCAGGCAACACTTACAGAAGATAACCCCACACAACACTTACACAGGGTAACCCCACACAACACCTGCAAAGGATACCTCTCACAAAACCTACAGACGATAACGCCCGAAAACACCTACGCAGGATACCTCTCACAAAACCTACATAGGATACCTCCGCACAACCCCTACACAGGATACCCCACATGACACTCACACGGGTTAACTCCACACAGCATTTCCACAGGATAGATCCACACAACACCCACAAAAGATAGCACTACACAACACCCACACAGGATAACCCTAACATAACACAAAGATAAGATAACCCCCACAGCACTCACATAGAATAACCCCAGACGACACCTCCACAGGATAACCTCACACAACACCAACACAGGATAACCCTAACATAACACAAAGATAAGATAACCCCCACAGCACTCACATAGAATAACCCCAGACGACACCCAAACAGGATAACCCCACTTAACACTTACATAGGATAGCCCCGCATAACACCCGTACAGCATAACCACACTCAATATCCACACAGGATATCCGAACAAAACACCCACACAGGATAACACCACCCAACACGCATACATGATAGCACCAAACAACGCTTTCAAGGGATAACCCAACAGAACAACAACACAGGATAACTCCACGCAGCACCCACACAGGATAACCTCACACAACACCTACACAGGATAACCTCTAACAATTCGCATACAGGATAGAACCACATAACACCCACACAATATAACTTCTCACAACACCCACACAGAAAAGCACCATACAACACCCAAAAAGGATATCATCACGCAACACTCACACAGGATAACCCCATACAACACTCACATAGGATAATCCCACTTAACACTTACACAGGATAACCACAAACAACACCCATACAGGATAACCACACACAATACCCACACAGGATAACCGAACACAACACCTATACAGGATAGCCGACACAGCACGCATGCAAGATAGCACCAAACAACCCTCACACGGAATAACCCAACAGATCACCACCACATGATAACCCCACGCAGTACCCACACAAGATAACCCCAAACAATACCTACACAGGTTAACCTCACACAACAGCCACACAGGATAACCCCACACAACACTTACAGCGGATAACCCCGACAACAGCCACACAGGATAGCCCCAAACAACACCAACAAAGAATAACCCCACACAGCACTTACACAGGATAGCAACACAACACCCTCACAGGATAACCCCACGCAATACTCAAACAGAATAACACAACACAACACTCACACAGAATAACCCACACAGCACCCACGCAGGATAGCACAACACAACACCCATACAGGATAGCAACACACAACACTCACATAAGATAACCCCACACAACACCCACACAGGATAACCCCACACAACACCCACAGGATAGCACCATACAAAATCCACACAGGATAACTCCACACAATATCCATACAGTTTTGTACCAAATAACATCCACACAGAATAACCTCTCACAACACTCACACAGGATAGCACCATACAACACCCTCACAGATTACCACCACACAACACTCACACAGGATAACCCCACTTAACACTTACACAGGATATACCCACATAATACCTACACAGGATAACTCTCACAAAACCGAAGCAGAATAACACCACACAACACCTACAGAGGATACACCCACACATCAACCTACACTGAATAACTCTCACAAAACCTGCACAGGATCAACCAACACAACAGCTATACAAGATAACCCCACACAACACCCTCACAGCATAACTCACAAAACCTATACAGGATAACTTAACACAACACCAACAAAGGATACCTCTCACGAAACCTACACAAGATAACCCCACGCAACACCTACACAGGAGAGCTCACAAAATCTACACACGATAACCCCAGGCAACACCTACAGAAGATAACCCCACACAACACTTACACAGGGTAACCCCACACAACACCTGCAAAGGATACCTCTCACAAAACCTACAGAGAATAACGCCTGACAACACCTATACAGAATACCTCTCACAAAACCTACATAGGATAACCCCACACAACCCCTACACAGGATAACCCCACATAACACCCACACAGATTAACTCCAAACAATATTTTCACAGGATAGATCCACACAACACCCACAAAGGATAGCACCACACAACACCCACACAGGCTAGCACAACGCAACACTTCCACAGGATAACTTCACACAACACTAACATAGGATAACCCCACATAACACAAACATAGGATAACCCCCACAACACCCACACAGGATAACCCCAGCCGACACCCACACAGGATAACCCCACTTAACACTTTCACAGGATAGCCCAACACAACACCCGTACAGAATAACCACACGGGATAACCGAACACAACACCCACATAGGATAGCACAACCCAACACGCATACAGGATAGCACCAAACAACACTTACACAGCATAACCCAACTGAACACCAACACAGGATAACCCCACGCAGCACCTACACAGCATAACCCCGCCCAAAACCCACACAGGATAACCTCACACAACACCACACAGGGTAGCCCCAAACAACACCCACAAACATTAATCCCACAGAAAACTTACACAAGACTACAACACATAACACCCACACAGGATAATCCCACGCAAAACCCAAACAGAATGATACCACATAACACTTACACAGGATAACCCACTCAACACTCACGCAGGATAGCACCACACAACACCAATACAAGGTAACCCCCACGCAGCACCCACACACGATGGCACCACATAACACCCATACGGGATAACCTCACACAACACCCATAGAGGATCTCCCCAGACTACACTTACACAGAGTAGCACCATAAACACCCACACAGGATAACCCCACGCAACATCTACACAGGATAGCACCACACAAGATCTGCAAAGGATAACCCCGCAGAACATCCACGTAGGATTGCATCACATAACACCCACAAGGAATAACCTCTCTCAACACCTACACAGGATAGCAACATACGACACCCAAACAGGATAACACCACACAACACTCACACAGAATAACCATATACAACACTCACACAGGATAACCCCACACAACACTTACACAGGATGTACCCACGTAATACCTAAACAGGATAACTTTCACCAAACCAAAACAGGATAGCACCACACAACACCTACATAGGATACACCCACATAACACCTACACTGGATAACTCTCCCAAAACTTACACAGGAGACCCCAACACATCCCCTACATAGGATAACCCCCACACATCACCTACATAGAGTAACTCACAAAACCTACACAGGATAATCCTACAGAATACCGACACCGGATAACGCTACAGAACACATGCACAGGATTAATCCACTCAACACCTACAAAAGATACCACTCACAAAACCTGCACAAGATAACCCCATTGAACACCTACACAGGATAACTCACAAAACCTACACACGATATCCCCACACAAAGCCTACAAAGGATACCTCTCACAAAACCTACACATGATGACCCTACACAACACCCTACACAAGATAACCCCCGCATAACACTCGCACAGGATAACTCCACACAGCATTTTGACTAGATGGCCCCCATGCAAAACCCACACAGGATAGCACCACACAACACCCACACTGGATAGCACCACACAACACCCATACAGGATACCATCATACAAAACATACACGTGACAACCCCACATAACACCAACACAGGATAACCCCACACAACACCTATACAGGATAGCCCCACACAACATGCACACAGGATAGCACTACACAACATCCACACAGGATAGCACCACGCAACAGCCACACAGGATAGCACCACACAACAGCCACACAGGATAGCCCCACACAACACAAACACAGGATAACCCCACACGACACATGCACATGATAGCCCCACACAACACCCACAAAGGATAACCCAACACAACACTTACAGAGGATAACCTCGACAACAACCACACAGGATAACCCCACACAATACCCACACATGATAACCCCACAAAACACCCACACAGGATAACCACACACAACACCCACACAGGATACCTCAAACAAAATCACACAGGATAGCACCACACAACACCCACATAGGATAACCCCACACACCCACACAAGATAACCCCACTTAACACCCACACAGGGTAGCCCCACAAAACACCCATGCAAGATAACCACACATAATACCCGCACAGGATAACCGAACACAACACCCACACAGGATAACCCCACACAACACCCACAAATGATAGCACCACAAAACACTCATACAAGATAGCACCACACAGCAGTTACACGGGATAACTCCACACAACACCAACATAAGATAACCCCACATAACACTAACATAGGACAACCCCCCACAACACCCACACTTAATATCACCACACAAAACGTACACAGGATAACCCTACATAACACCAACACAGGATAACACCACAAACACCCACACAGGATAACCCCGCACAACATGCTCACAGGATAGCACTACACAACACGTACACAGGATAGCACCACACAGCAGCCACACAGGATAGCCCTACAAATCACCCACACAGGATATCCCCACACAACACATGCACAGGATAGCCCCACAAAACACCCACGCAAGATAACCCTACACAACAATTGCAGAAGATAATCCCAACAACATCCACACGGGATAACCCCACATAACACCCACACATGTTAACCCCACAAAACACCAAGAGAAGAAAACCACCAACAACACCCACACAGGATAACTCTACTTAACACTTACACAGGATAGCCCTACGTAACACCCATACAAGATAACCATACACACAATACCTACACAGGATAAGCGAGGACAACACCCACATAACATAACTCCACACAACACACATATGATAGCACCACACAACACTTACACGGGATAACGCAACATAACATCAACACAGAATAACCCCACACAACACCCACAGGGGTTAACCCCACGCAACACCCACAGGAGTTTACCCCACACAACAACTACACAGGATAACCCCACAGAACACCCACACAGGATAGCCCCAAACAACAGCCCACACAACACTTACACAAGATAGAGTTACATGAAACCCACACAGGATAACACCACGCAACACCCACACACAATAACACCACACAACACTCACACAGGATAGCCCACACAACACCCATGCAGGATAGTACCACACAACACCTGCACAGGATAGCACCACACAAGGTAACGCCACACAAGATAACCCCGCACAACACCCCACACAGGTTATCATGTGTGGACATGATAACCTCACACAACATCCCCACAGGATAACCTCACACAACACCTACGGAGGATCTCCCCACACAATATTTACACGGAGTAGCACCACACAACATCCACACAGGATAACCCCACACAACATCCACATAGGTTTTCACCACGACACCCACACAGGATAACCTCTCAAAGTACGCACACAGATAGCACCACATAACACCCGCTCAGAATAACCCCTCACAACACCTACACAGGATAGCGCCATACAACAGCCAAACAGGATAGCACCACACAACACTCACTCAGGGTAACCCTATAATGCAACACTTATACAGGATAACCCCACTCAACACTTATAGAGGATATACGCACATAGTACCTACACAGAATAACTCACAAAACCAAAATAGGATAACTCCACACAAAACCTACAGAGGATACACCCACATAATACCTACACTGGATAATTATTACAAAACCTACACAGGATAACCCAACACAACACCTGCACAAGATAATCTCACACAACACCTACACAGGATAACTCAAAAAACCTCCACAGGATAACTCCACACAACACCTACATGGGGTAACTCCACACAACATCTATAAAGGATATCTCTCACAAAATTTACAAGAGATAACCCCACACAACACCTATACAGGATAACTCACAAAACCTACACAGGCCAACCCCACACAACAACTACACAGGATAACGCTTGAGAACACCTACGCAGGATAACTCCACACATCACCTACACAGGATAACTTATAAAACCTTAATAGGATAACCACACACAACACCTACAGAGGATAACCATACACAACACCTTCACTGGATTACCCCACACAACACCTTCAAAAGATACCTCTCACAAGACCTACACACGATAACGCCACACAACACCTACAACACCGACACAGGATAGCTCCACACAGTCATTTTCACGGGAGAGCCCCACACAACACCCACGCAGGATAACACACACAACACCCACACTGGATAGCAACACACAACGCTTCCACAGGATAAGCCCACATAACACCAACATAAAATAACGCCACATAAGACAAACATAGAATAACAACACCCACACTTAATAGCAACACAAAAAACTTACACAGGATAACCCCACATTACACCATCAGAGGATAATCCCACACAACACCCACACAGGTTAGCCCTATCAGTCAGGACACTGCTGCCAGTTTACAAAGCCAGCACTGTTAGCCACCATCAGTCAAGACACTGCTGACTATATGAACCACCAGCACAGTTGGCCACTATAAGTCAGGACACTGCTGCCAGTCTACTACACCAGTACTGTTGGCCACCGTCATTCAGGACGCTGCTGCCAGTCTGCACCACCAGCACTGTTGGCCACCACCACTCAGGACGCTACTACCAGTCTGCACCACCAGCACTGTTGGCCACCATCAGTCAGGACGCTGCTGCCAGTCTGCACCACCAGCATTAGCCACCATCAGTCAGGACGCTGCTGCCAGTCTGCACCACCAGCAGGTTGGCCACCATCAGTCAGGACGCTGCTGCCAGTCTGCACCACCGACAGCGGCCATCATCAGTCAGGACACTGCTACCAGTCAGCGCCACTAGCAGTGTTGGCCACCATCAATCAGGACACCATAGGTCGAGACGCTGCTGCCAGACTACACCACCAGCACTGTTTGCCACCATCACACAGGACGCTGCTGCCAGTCTGCAGCACCAGAACTGTTGCCTACCAACAGTCACGACGCTGCTACCAACCTGCACCACCAGCAGTGTTAGCCACCATCAGTCAGAACACTGCTGCTAGTCTGTAAAACCAGCACCGATGGCCACCATCAGTCAGGAGGCTGCTCAAAGTCTGCACCACCAGCACTGTTGGCCACCAACTCAGGACGCAGCTACTAGTCTGCACCACCAGTACTGTTGGCCACCATCAGTCAGGACGCTGCTGCTAGTCAGCACCACCAGCACTGTTAGCTACCATTACACAGGACCCTGCTGCCAGTCTTAACCACCAGCACTGTCAGCCACCATTAAACAGGTCGCTGCTGCCAGGCTGCAACACCACCATTGCTCGTCACCATTTCACAGGGCACTGCTGCCAGTCTGCACCACCAGCACTGTTGGCCACCATCACTCAGCACGCTGCTACCAGTCTGCACCACCAGCATTGTTGCCCACCATCAGTCAGGACGCTGCTGCCAGTCTGCACCACCAGCACTGTTAGCCACCATTAATCAGGACACTGCTTTCACTCTACACCACCAGCACTGTTGGCCAACATCACTCAGGACACTGCTGCCAATCTGCACTACCAGCAGTGGCCACCATGAGTCAGGACACTGCTGCCAGTCTGTAACACCAGCACTGTTATCCCCCATCAGTGAAGACATTGCTATCAGTCTGCACTACCAGCACTGTTGGCCACAATCAGTTCGGACGCTGCTGCCAGTCTGCACCACCAGCACTGTTAGCCACCATTAATCAGAAAACTGCTTCCACTATACACCACCAGCACTGTTAGCCACCATTAATCAGGACACTGCTGCCAGTCTGCACCACGAGCACTGTTAGCCACCATCAATCAGAAAACTGCTTCCACTATACACCACCAGCACTGTTGGCCACCATCACTCAGGACGCTGCTGCCAGTCTGCCTTACCAGCAGTGGCCACCATGAGTCAGGACGCTCCTCCTAGTCTGCCTCACCAGTAGTGCCCACCATGAGTCAAGACGCTGCTGCCACTCTTCGCTCCTAGCACTATTGGCCACCATCAGTCTGGACGCTGCCGCCAGTCTGCACCACCAGCACTGTTGGCCACCATCAGTCACGACGGTCCTGCCAGTCTTCACCACCAGCACTGTCGACTAACATCAGTCAGGACGCTGCTACCAGTCTGCACCACCAGCTCTGTTAGCCACTATCAGTCAGGACACTGCTGTTAGTCTGCACCACCAGCACTGTCAGCCACCATCAGTTAGGACGCTCCTGCCAGTCTGCACCACCAGCACTTTTGGCCACCATCATTCAGAACACTGCTTCCACTCTGCACCACCAGTACTGTTCTCCAAAATCACTCAGGACGCTGCTGCCAATCTGCACCAACACCAGTGGCCACCATGAGTCATGACATGCTACCAGTGTGCACCACCAGCACTGATAGCCACCATCAGTCAGGACGCTGCTGCCAGTCTACATCACCAGCACTTTTGGCCACCATCAGTCAGGATACTTCTGCTATCCTGTACCACCAGCAGTGGCCACCATGAGTCAGGACGCTGCTACCAGTTTGCAGCATCAGCGCTATTAGCCACCATCAGTCAAGACACTGCTGCAAGTGTGCACCACCACCATCACTCAGGACACTGCTGCCAGTCTTAACCAGCAGTACTGTTGGCCACCGTAAGTCAGGACGCTACTGCCGGTCTGCACCACCATCACCGTTAGCCACCACCAGTCAGGACACTGCTGCCAGTCTGCACCACCAGCAGTGGCCACTATCAGTCAGGACGCTGCTGCCTTTCTGCACCACCAGTACCTTTAGGCACCATCAGCCAGGATGCTGCTGCCAGTCTGCGCCACCAGTGCTGTCGGCCATACTCAGTTAGGACGCTGCTGGCAGTGTGCACTACCAGTACTGTTAGCAAACATCACTCTGGATGCTGCTGCCAGTCTGCGCCACCAGTGCTGTCGGCCATAATCAGTTAGGACGCTGCTGGCAGTGTGCACTACCAGTACTGTTAGCTGACATTAATCTGGATGTTGCTGCCAGTCTGCATTACCAGCACTGTTGGCCACCATTAGTCTGGACACTGCTGCCAGTTTTTACCACCAGCACTATTGGCCACCATCACTCAGGACACTGCTGCCAATCTGCACCACCAGCAGTGGCCACCATGAGTCAGGACGTTGCTGCCAGTCTGCAGCACTAGCACTGTTACCCACCATCAGTCCGGACATTCCTGGCAATCTACACCACCAGCACTTTTGGCCACCATCTGTTAGGGTACTGCTTCCACTCTGCACCACCAGCATTGTTGGCCACCATCTATCAAGACGCTGCTGCTAGTCTGCACCACCAGCACTGTTCGCCACCATCAGTCAGGACACTGCTTCCACTCTGCACCACCAACATTGTTGGCCACCATCGATCAAGACGCTGCTGCTGCTAGTCTGCACCACCAGCACTGTTCGCCACCATCAATCAGGCCGTTGCTGCCAGTCTGCACCACCAGCACTGTTGGCCACTAACAATCAGGACGCTGCTGCCAGCATGCACCAGCAGCACCATTAGCCACCATGAGTCGGTATGCTACTGCCAGTCTGCAACACCAGCACTATTAGTCACCATCAGTCAGGACGCTGCTGCCAGTCTGCACCACCAGCACTTTTGGCCACCATCAGTCAAGACTCTGCTGCCAATCTGCACTACCAGCAGTGGCCACCATGAATCAGGACGCTTCTACCAGTCTGCATCACCAGCAATGTTAGCCACCATCAGTCTGGAGAGTGATGCAAGTCTACACCACCAGCAATTTTGGCCACCATCAGTCAGGTCGCTGCTGCCTGTGTGCACCACCAGCACTGTTGGCCACCACCATCAGTCAGGTCGCTGCTGCCTGTGTGTACCACCAGCACTGTTGGCCACCATCATTCGCGACGTTGTTGCCAGTCTGCACCACCAGCAATGTAACACCATCAGTCTGGACGCTGCTGTCAGTCTGCACCCCTGTACTGTTGACCACCATCAGTCAGGACACTGCTGCCAGTCTGCACCACCAGCATTGTTGGCCACCATTAGTCAGGGCACTGCTTCCACTCTGCACCACCAACATTGTTGGCCACCATCAGTTACATAACTGCCAGTCTACACCATCAGTCAGGTCACTGCTGCCCTTGTGCACCACCAAACTGTTGGCCACCATCAGTAAAGATGTAGCTGGCAGTCTGCACCACCAGCACTGTTGGCCACCATCAGTCAGGACGCTGCTGCCATTCTTCACCACCAACACTATTGGCTACCATCATACAGGACGCTGCTGCCAGTCTGCACCACCAGCAATGTTGGCACCATCAGTCAAGACGCTGCTGCCAGTCTTCACCACAAACAATGGTGGTACCATCAGTCAGGACGCTGCTGCCAGTGAACACCACGAGCACTGTTGGCTACCATTAGTCAGGACACTGCTGCCAATGTGCTTCACCAGCACTGTTGGCCATCATCAGTCAGGACGCTATTGCCAATCTGCAACACCAACAGTGGCCATTATGAGTCGGTATGCTGTGTAAGACTCACGCATACTACCATTAATTTTTCATTAACTATTTGTTATTATCATTTTACTGTGAGTTACATAGAGTTAGATGCATGTTGCCACGGGCCCACTGTTCCCACGGGCTACTGTTACTCAGGATGTTTGAACACGTAAGAGCTGATCTGTTATTTGAACACGTTGTTGAATGGGTGTTGACGGACTCCCATATAACTCCTGTCAGTGTGACCCGAGGGGACACACTGGCCAGCATCGTCACACTGTTCACTAGAGTCTGTCGTAGTGTGTCATAAGACTATAGCCCAGAGTACTACAGATGGACGTACATATTCTTTTGTAATAAATCTACAAAGGCCGCCTGATCTTCATTGACTACCATCCACGAAGAAGACCTGTATTCATTCCTGACAACTCAACCTTACATGCTGCTCCCAGTCTGCACCACCAGCAGTCAGGACGCTGCTGCCACTGTACACCACCAGCACTGTTAGCCACCATCAGCCAGGACACTGCTGACTGTCTGCACCACCAGCACTCTTAGCCACCATCAGTCACGACGCTGCTGCCACTCTGCACCACTAGAACTGTTGATCACCATCATTCACGACGCTGTTGTCAGTCTGCACCACCAGCACTGTTGACCACCATCAGTCAGGGCACTGCTTCCACTCTACACCACCAGCACTGTTGACCACCATCAGTCAGGGCACTGCTTCCACTCTACACCACCAGCACTGTTGGCTACCATCAATCAGGACGCTGCTGCCAGTCTGCACCACCAGCACTGTTGGCCGCCTTCAGTCAACACACCTCCCAGTCTTTCCCGTCAACATCGTTGGCCACCATCAGTGAAGATGCTGCTGGTCTCTTTACCGCCAGCAATGTTGGCCATCATCGGTCAGGACACTGTTATCAGTCCGTACCACCATCCCTTTTGGCCACCATAAGTCAGGGCACTGCTGCCAGTCTGCACCCCTAGCACTGTTGGCCACCATTAGTCAGCACACTGCTGCCAGTCTGCACCCCTAGCACTGTTGGCCACCATTAGTCAGCACACTGCTGCCCGTCACTCGCGCTGTCCCCATCTCTTGTACTTGGAGTTGTATGAATGTCTTAAACTTTGTATGCTGTCAGTATTCACTCTCACTGATCTCAGGTTATTCCAACCGTCCACCACTATTATCGTATAAAAGTACTTCTTTAAATTCTTTCTACCAAGTCTCCTTCTTGATTTCGGGTTCTGGCCTCTGATTGTTTCATCCCTGGATCTTTTATAGAACTCTCTTCGGTCTACGTCATCGAGCAGATGAAAATCTTGAAGCCTTTGATTAAGTCACCTCTCAGTCTTCTTTCTTTCGTGGTGAACAAATTTAAGGTCTCTGGCCTCTACTTGTATTTCTTCTTTATTAATTGTTGTAGTGTCTTTGTCACCGATCTCTGGACCTTCCCTATTAGATAATTGCTCTCTAAGTGCGATGGCCAAAGTCGTAAGGCATATTATACTTGTAGCCGAATGTAGAATGTGAACAACTTGCTGAATTTTTCTTTACCTTCTATTTGAATGTTATTCCAATATTTTCTAACGGACACTTTCTCTCTTTCGCTGTGAAGTTCTAAGGACGGTTTCATTTCCCTAGTTGCTCTCCCAGACAGATCCCAGAGGTATATTTCTTGTTGGGTATTGTTCTTTTTGAGGCCTCCTCTCATTTACTCGTGTTGAGTTTCATTAGCTAATGAATAACACGCAACTCTAGAGTTTGTCTAGGTCCTCGTGTAAGTTGATGCATTCCTCCCGACGATTCATCTCCCTCATATCCTTGACATCATCCGCAAACATATTTAGGTGAAAGTTCACACCTTCTGCCAAGTCATTCACACAGATCAAGAAGAGAAATAGTCCCAGGTCTGAACCCTCTGGCACGCCACTGTGACGTCAACCTATTCCGAGACTGCTCCCTTGCCTCGTCTGTTCTTTTCCACAAAGCTACTCTGCCCACCATCGAAGTAATTTCCCACATATTCCTGCTTGAAGATTCATCTTCATTGCCATCTTTCTTTGTGGCAGTGAAAGATACACTCTTGCAGCCGAGATGCAGACATCCCTCCGATCTCTCTCTCTCTCTCTCTCTCTCTCTCTCTCTCTCTCTCTCTCTCTCTCTCTCTCTCTCTCTCTCTCTCTCTCTCTCTCTCTCTCTCTCTCTCTCTCTCTCTCTCTCTCTCTCTCTCTCTCTCTCTCTCTCTCTTAGTCTGTCACCCCTAATGAAGACTATACTGAATTCCCCCTCGCCTCCGATTGCATATAATTCTTTCTAAAGCGTCACTTGGTTCCCACGAGTCCTTCTGTTTCAACGTTTGTAAGTCTCCTTGAATCTTTGGTTCTGTTCAACATTCCCTTTTCTCGTCCTCTCCACCCACTATTATTGATAGTCTTTATCTTCTTTGTTGTGGACATTTCCTTTTGATGAGCCGTTTCTACTCTAGGGCGTTCATAAGAGACTCTTCTTACCTTATTTTGATTTAATGTCTCTTTCTTTCTTGTGGTCCCATATTTTCTCTGTATTTTTCAACTAGTTTCCTCTCCCATCTTATAACGTTTTTAATGGTCTTTGATTCCTCAGTGTATGTTCTCGTCCAACGCAGACCTGTGCTCGAAACATGGTCAGCGTTTGTGTGTGTGTGTGTGTTTGTGTGTGTGTGTGTGTGTGTGTGTGTGTGTGTGTGTGTGTGTGTGTGTGTGTGTGTGTGTGTGTGTGTGTGATGAAAACTTTAGTCCGCGTCTTCTGGGTCACCATACCCTGACTGGTATTGATTCTTATCTCCCATGTCACTCAAGGTATCATAATCTGTAATGCCATTACTCTCGTTTCTTGGCGCCGTACAGTGTCTGAGTTTCTGTCTGTAGAAAATAACTCAATTGTCTTTCATATCAAGGCATTAATCCCTGGAGCTAGACAGCACGATCACTAAGTATGACGGTACCATTCTTCAACACGAAGGTATGAGCCTTATGTATGACTGTGTGATTCTTAAGCATGATAGTACAATTCCTCAACACAACTGTACTATTCTTAAGCATGACGGTACTATTCCTTCAGAAAACGGTACGATTCTTATGGGTGACGGTACTGTTCCTTCATCACAACGATACGATTTATATGGGTATGATGGCCTAACCTTTGACCTGATCACTAAGGACCAGCCCAATCCTCCATCCCCATGGAATCGTCCCCTCGAGCATGAACCACGTGTTGAAAATAAGTAACAACCAAAATCATGGAGAGGGACCCAAGAGCTGTTATCTTAGGCACAATTTGTATTCGTGACCAGGTGAGCCAAACTCCTCTCGCACTATGGAGGAGTTAGATCCTCCATTAGATGAGACTGGGCTTAGAACAGGAGGGAGGGGTATCAGCGTCAGGACATATCTTGCCTAATTATGGTAATGATGTTTATAAAGCGTTAAATCTTGGTGTGACACCGTGGCTGACCAGCGAGGGTACACACCCAGCCAAGGGGCCCCGTACTTAGTATGTGACACCGTTGGTGACCGACGGGGGTACGCCACAAGCCGGGGGACCCAGTAACTGGTATGTGACATCATTGGTGACCGGATGGGTACACTCCAAGCCTGGGGGCCCAGCACCTGGTATGTGATACCCTGGGTAACCGGCTGATTCCTGGGGGACCAGCATCTGGTATGTGATACCGTGGGTGACTGGTTGAGGTACACTCCAGGACTTGGGTCCCAGTACCTGGTATGTGACACTTTGATTAAGCAACGGTGATACACCCACACCCTGGGGGCTCAGCACCTGGTGCGTAACACCGTAGCTAACCGGCTGGGCTTCATCCCAAGCATAAAGGCAAAATTCCTCGTATATGACCGGCAGGGGAACACCCTTGGGGCCCAGCATTTGTTATGTTACACCGTGGACGACATGTGACTTAGGGGAGGTGGTCCTCCAGTATAGAGGCTAGAGGCTTGGCACCCCATGGCATTCCTGCAGCAGGGAGTCCCGGGCCAACCCAAGCTGCTAACTATGCGGCAGAAAGCCTATTTGTACAGCATAGGGAGAATTCTACACTAGCAAGGCAGAACTTTCTCGACAATCATATAACTTTAGATTTTCCTAGTGCTGACAATATTTGCAGCTTTACCATCTAGCTTATTCCAATAGTCAATAACTGAGGTACTATGGAAACACCTCTCTATATATTAATTGGGTCTTGGCTGCTCTTTCTTTGAATCTTTCAAACTGGCTTGCAGACCTGAAGATTATGGTCAAATCCACCTTAAATCTTTTCTTTTTATCTTGGTAGGCAACGTTATGGCCTGTAGCCTCTCTGTGTAACCCATCTCTATCATTTCAGGTGTCATCTTTGTTGCCCTTCTCCACTAGATCTTAATGTTTCTTTACTCATGTTGACCAAACTAGAGACGCATATTCTAAGTTAGTTCTACCATAAGTTGTAGATAGTTTATAAAGCATTCCTGTAAACGTGTTCTCAAACGTAGTCCTAACATTAACTAGAAGAGAGTTTGCAATTTAACAGGTGGAGTTCTGGTGATTGGTTGGGTACAATGCCGACCTCCAGTTCCCTTTCAGACAGATGATCACGTGCCTCGTTCCCTGACAGATTTTAGTCATATTGAGGACCTCCTTCATTGTGATCCACCTTCATTACTCTGCATATGCTTAGGTTGAGCCTCATCAACCATGTATTGGACCATTTCATCAACTTGCTCGAGTCCCTTCGTACCGTATACAGATGCAATCCTCGTCATTCCTTCTTGGCATCATCTGTAAGCATATTCAGATATGAGTCCAGTGCTTCTGGTGAGTCATTTACATAGATCAGTAACAGCAACGGCCCCAAGGTTGAGCCCTGCGACACACCACTAACCCCAGCCCAGGTAGAAGGGACCTTTCTAACATGTGTCCTCTGTTCCTCTCCATAAAGGTAAATGCAATTCACAGTAAGAACTCCTTCATTTTACCTGCTTGAATATCAAGTTTCTTCACCAACTTCTTGAGATGGACCGTGTCATATCCCTTCTGGCAGACCAAGAACGCATAGTTCAATCATCCATCCCCCTTCTCCATAGTGGAGATTCTCCCTTTCAAAGGCTTCGTTATGCATGATATCTTTTGTCTTAAGCCACTTTTCCTCTCTGGGTTAGTTTCTCCTTTGCCAGTAACCACCCATTTATCTGATTACTTATTCCAGCATTTTACAGACCACACAACGGACACACTGGTTTCGTAGTTTAGTACCATTTCTCGATCTCTTTTAAAAACAGGCACGAAACGTGCTCGCTTCCTCTGCAGTAACATCATCTTTCAGCGAAATGTTCCTTTCCAACAGCCTATTTGTGTATTATTTTAGCTCTGTCGATTCTTTCAAAGTCCTCTTCCCATCCCATCTTACAGATCCTCTAGTGTCTTCCACTGTATATGCGATCTAGATATTATCATTAAGTCTCTCAGATATCATCTCTTCAACTTTTACGGCGCTTCCCTCTGAATCCTTTAACCTGATTAGCTCCATTTAAGCTGATAAGTTTGTGGATTCATTTTGGATCATTACCTACTTTTTCTACGGGAACTTTTATCAGAGGTTCTCTACCCCTTCCTTATCTTATTGCACTCACTCGTGTGTCTGTTATATCTTTCAGATGCTGTGAGGCTACTTAGCATCCAGTGTCTACCTCATAGCACATATGCTGTTTGACTTTCTGACACTTTTATTTGATGATATATCTGTTCCAACTTTTTTCTATCTGTTCGCTGCCAAAAAGTGCTCATATACTGGCCAATCGTCATAGATTTTGCAGTATCTGCCATAACGATGTTTGTTAGTCTTCCTGTAGAGTTTCATATCCCAGTTTATCGTTCCCAGAGAACTTGCTTCGTCTCTGTCATTTCTACAACATTATCTCCTGAAAAATCTGGATTCCTCTCTGACCTTCCTTCTACGATCTTACTTAATGACATGTTCACAAAATCCGAAGTGGTTTGTTATATCAGATATTTTTTTCTTGTCATTGTAAATTATGGGAAATGGTGCAATTACTTTCTCCAACTCTAATGTGTCCGATTACGAATTGTGATTGCTATTTGTCTGTTACGGGTTGAGTGTTTTATACTAGTGTTGCCCCGTTGCTTATACATTTATATTCATTTATTATGCTTTGTCGCTGTCTCCCGCGTAAGCGAGGTAGCGCAAGAAAACAGACGAAAGAATGGCCCAACCCACCCACATACATATGTATATACATACGGGTCCACACACAGCACATATACATACCTATACATCTCAACGTATACATACATATACACACAGACATATACATATATACACATGTACATAATTCATACTGTCTGCACTTATTCTTTCCCGTCGCCATCCCGCCACAATTGAAATGACAGCCCCTTCCCCCCAAAGGTGCGCGAGGTAGCGCTAGGAAAAGACAACAAAGGCCACATTCGTTCACACTCACTCTCTAGCTGTCATGTATAATGCACCGAAACCACAGCTCCCTTTCCACGTCCAGGCCCCACAGAAATTTCCATGGTTTACCCCAGACGCTTCACATACCCTGATTCAATCCATTGACAGCACGTCGACCCCGGTATACCACATCGTTCCAATTCACTCTATTCCTTGCACGCCTTTCACCCTCCTGCATGTTCAGGCCCCGATCACTCAAAATCTTTTTCAATCCATCTTTCCACCTCCAATTTGGTCTCCCACTTCTCCTCGTTCCCTCCATCTCTGACACATATATCCTCTTTGTCAATCTTTCCTCACTCATTCTCTCCATGTGACCAAACCATTTCAATACACCCTCTTCTGCTCTCTCAACCACACTCTTTTTATTACCGCACATCTCTCTTACCCTCTTAACTCTCTTACTTAACTCTCTTAACTTAACTTTCTTAACTCTCTTACCCTCTTACTCTCTTAACCACACTTTTTATTACCACACATCTCTTTTATCCTTTCATTACTTACTCGATCAAACCACCTCACACCACATATTGTCCTCAAACATCTCATTTCCACCACATCCACCCTCCTGCGCACAACTCTATCCATAGCACACGCCTCGCAACCATATAACATTGTTGGAACCACTATTCCTTCAAGCATACCCATTTTTGCTTTCCGAGTAAATGTTCTCGACTTCCACACATTCTTCAACGCTCCCAGAATTTTCACCCCCTCCCCCACCCTATGATTCACTTTCGCTTCCATGGTTCCATCCGCTGCCAAATCCACTCCCAGATACCTAAAACGCTTCACTTCCTCCAGTTTTTCTCCATTCAAACTTACCTCCCAATTGACTTGACCCTCAACCCTACTGTACCTAATAACATTGCTCTTATTCACTTTTACTCTCATCTCTCTTCTTTCACACACTTTACCAAACTCAGTCACCAGCTTCTGCAGTTTCTCACCCGATGCAGCCACCAACGCAGTATCATCAGCGAACAACAATTGACTCACTTCCCAAGCTCTCTCATCCACAACAGACTGCATACTTGCCCGTTTCCAAAATCTTGCATTCACTTCCCTAACAACCCCATCCATAAACAAATTAAACAACCATGGAGACATCACACACCCCTGCCGCAAACCAACATACACTGGGAACCAATCACTTTCCTCTCTTCCTACTGGTACACATGCCTTACATCCTCGATAAAAACTTTTCACTGCTTCTAACAAATTGCCTCCTACACCATATATTCTTAATACCTTCCACAAAGCATCTCTATCAACTCTATCATATGCTTTCTCCAGATCCATAAATGCTACATACAAATCCATTTGCTTTTCTAAGTATTTCTCACATACATTCTTCAAAGCAAACACCTGATCCACACATCTTCTACCACTTCTGAATCCACACTGTTCTTCCCCAATATGATTCTCTGTACATGCCTTCACCCTCTCAGTCAATACCCTCCCATGCTTGTGGCATGAGAAGCGAAGGAGGTGGGCAGATTAGAAAGGGTAGTGAGTGGTGGGATGAAGAAGTAAGATTATTACTGAAAGAGAAGAGAGAGGCATTTGGACGATTTTTGCAGGGAAATGATGCAAATGACTGGGAGATGTATAAGAGAAAGAGGCAGGAGGTCAAGAGAAAGGTGCAAGAGGTGAAAAACAGAGCAAATGAGAGTTGGGGTGAGAGAGTATCATTAAATTTTAGGGAGAGGAAAAAGATGTTTTGGAAGGAGGTAAATAAAGTGCGTAAAACAAGGGAACAAATGGGAACATTGGTGAAGGGGGGTAATGGAGAGGTGATAACAAGTAGTGGTGATGTGAGAATGAGACGGAGTGAGGATTTTGAGGTTTTGTTGAATGTGTTTGAGGATAGAGTGGCAGATATAGGGTGTTTTGGTCGAGGTGGCGTGCAAAGTGAGAGGGTTAGGGAGAATGATTTGGTAAACAGAGAAGAGGTAGTAAAAGCTTTGCGAAAGATGAAAGCCGGCAAGGATGGTATTGCAGTGGAACTTATTAAAAAAGAGGGTGAGTGTATTGTTGAATGGTTGGTAAGGTTATTTAATGTATGTATGACTCATGGTGAGGTGCCTGAGGACTGGTTAAATGCTTGCATAGTGCCACTGTACAAAGGCAAAGGGGATTATAGTGAGTGCTCAAATTACAGAGGTATAAGTTTGTTGAGTACTCCTGGGAAATATATATATATATATATATATATATATATATATATATATATATATATATATATATATATATATATATATATATATATATATATATATATATATATATATTTATATATATATATCCCTGGGGATAGGGGAGAAAGAATACGTCCCACGTATTCCCTGCGTGTCGTAGAAGGCGACTAAAAGGGAAGGGAGCGGGGAGCTGGAAATCCTCCCCTCTCGTTTTTTTTTTTTTCCAAAAAGAAGGAACAGAGAAGGGGGCCAGGTGAGGATATTGCCTCTAAGGCCCAGTCCTCTGTTCTTAACGCTACCTTGCTAACGCGGGAAATGGCGGATTGTGTGAAAGAAAAAAAAAAAATAATATATATATATATATATATATATATATATATATATATATATTTATATATATATATATATATATATATATATATATGTGTGTATAGACCAGCCTAAGCCAGGTACCCATTAATCAACAAGCCCTTGAGAAGAGGATGAAGACCTGGATTGGATGTGAGCCGACTGTAACGCCCAAGATTTAAACTCGTGCAGACCCGACCCCAGACAAGCCATTGCTTGTCTCATCGTCAGTGACATTGACAACTGCATCATAGAGGCCTGCATGCGTGTGTGTGTGTGTGTGTGTGTGTGTGTGTGTGTGTACCATACGTATTGATTTTAAGAAAACTATTTAAAGTCAGTATCGTGTCATGATCCGTCAGTATATCGTCAGATGTAAGCCAGGTGAACGGGTAGCTGAGCAGTGTGTAGATAGTGTGCTGGTCTGGTGGCGAGTGGAGACAGGTTCAGGATAATGGCTTATTGTATGTTAATCTTGGTTATACCCTGGAGATGGAGACCGGAGGGGGGAACTGCTGTGTATCCAGCCACTGTGTCACACTTGTCTCTATGTACACCCCGATGTAACAGGGCTAGTGTTTACCCTTTTAAGAAATACAATAAATTGATTGTTTCATTATGGTATTTGGTGACGTGTTGAGCGATGTTAGTTTCCCAGTAGCGATCCAGGCTTATCATGTACTGGGTGATCCGTTTGGGTAAAGATAGAATTAAAACGTTATGAGAATGTAGCGAGAGTTGGTGCAGAGCTCATCTAGGGAGTTTGTTGTATGAAAGCACAGCCATTCCGCTACCAGACACATTAGGCTCCATCTGCAGCCAGAGCATGAGAAGCATAGCAAGGCGAAGATGGGAACGAATACACAACAACGTGGGACGTGTGTCCTGTGGTTTGCTGAATTTGAGAGCATGACCGTGTGTGCAGCGTGAGTGCATAACGTTCGAGTGGCTCGTGGCTCGTAAATACAACTCCATTATGCAGTGGGTCCATCACCAAACCATAGACATAGGTGGTCATAAGCCGCGGCCTGAGACAGAAGCCGTTGTTTGTGCCGCATTGACGATAAGCTTCAGGAAGAGTCGGGAGGACTGGCTCAGGAGGTGGGTATGCCATACATAGCGTGCCAGAGCTGGTACTTGAAAATATACCCATACCGCAGGTTGCGTCTTCAGGCATTTCATAAACGTGGTCACCAGGCGCGAGTGACGTTAGCAAGCTTCGTGTGCGAAGGAATGGATGTAGACAAGAAATATTCTAAAGAGGCGGCTGGCTGTTCCCAGATGTGGCGACATTCCGCGTCAGTGGCAGGGTAAATACCCATACAGCTATCCTGTGGGGCACTGAGAACTCTCATGTCACACGCGAACTGGAAAGAACAAGACTCAAGTGCCCTGTACACACATCTTGACCACGTATGGAGAGGTTTGACCAAGACCAGTGGCATTTTTTAATCAAGATTATTCAACTTCTTACTCAGGTCTTTTCCTAACAGTGGGGTGTGGAGTGGCTCACGAGCAGGTATGCGCGATATTTTTCCTTCATAACGCGAACATGGTTTTGTGAAGAACATCGTATACGCTGAACGAGACATGGACTTTGATGATCTGAAGAACAAGATTGCCGCGACCTTTCACGCAGATCAGGCCTGAGATGTTGAACAACACGAGGGAAGAATTCGCCTGTCCTTATTTATGAATTCTGTCGTTTCCAAATATTGAATACATTAAATCTATTACCAAATTGTGGCGTATTTTGTTAACCAATACCCAAAGGGATCACCATGTATATCCTCTTGAATACGAGGATACGATCCTTGAGCACGACGGAATGGTCTGTGAGCATGACACGGTACGATCCTTGATCATGGAACACGACAGTACGATCCTTGAGCACAAGAACATAACCCTTAAGCGAGACGACAGGATCCTTCAGTGCGACGGTGCCATCCTTGAGCATGATGGCACTCAGACTGAGCACGACGATCGAATTCTTGAACACGCGGGTACGATCTTTGTACACGATGGGATGGTCCTTGAGCAAGACAGTAAAATCTTTTAGCAGTCATTCCTTCGTGCGGGTGTAAAACCCACATTTGGCATACCGTCCCTTCCTCTTCCTGCCGCACAGTCCCTGCCTCTTCCTGTCGTACATTCCCTGCCTCTCCCCGTCGTACAGCCCCTGCCATTTCCTGTTGTCCAGTCCCTGCCTCATCCTGTCGCATATTACCTGCCTCTTCCTGCCGTACATTACCTGCCTCTTTCTCTCATACCTTCCCTGCTTATTCCTGTCGTAGAGTCCCTGCCTCTTTCTGTCGCTGCCTCTTCCTACCACACAGTCCCTGCGTCTTCCTACAGTGCAGTCCATACTTCGTCCTGCCGCACAGTCCCTACGTCTTCCTACCGTGCAGTACCTACTTCCTCCTTTCGTACAGTCCCTGCCTCTTCCTGACGTAGAGTCCCTACCTCTTCCTGCCGTACAGTCCCTGCCTCTTTCTGCTGTAGAGTCCCTGCCTCTTCCTGCCATACAGTCCCTGCCTCTACCTACCGTAGAATCGCTACCTCTTCCTGTCGTAGAGGTCCTGCCTCATTCTTCTGTACAGTCGCTGCCTCTTCCTGCCGTACAGTCCCTGCTTCTTATTTCCGTACATTCCCTGCCTCTTCCTGCCGTACAGTCCCTGCCTCTTCCTGTCTTACAGTCCCTGCTTCTTCCTGTCGTAAAGTCCCTGTCTCTTCCTACCGTGATATCTCTGTCTCTTCCTGTCACACATTATCTGGCTCTATCTGTCGCAGAGCCCTTGCCTCTTCCTATTACACAGTCCCTGCCCCTTCCTGCCGTACAGTCCCTCCCTCTTCCTGTAGCACTGTCTATGCCTCTTCCTGTCGTACAGTCCCCGCCTTTTCCTGTCGTACAGTAGCTGCGTCCTCCTGCCGTACAGTCCCTGCCTCTTTCTGCAGTAGTCTCTGCCTCTTCCTGCTGTACAACCCCTGCCTCTTCGTGCCGCACAGTCCTTGCTTCTTCCTGCCGTGGAATCTCTGCCTCTTCCTTCCGTACAGTCCCTGCCTCTACTGTCATATAGTCCCTGCCTCTTCCTGCCGTACAGTCCCTGCTACTTCCTGTCGTACAGTCCTTACCTCTTCCTGCCGTACAGTCCCTGCCTCTACTGTCATATAGTCCCTGCCTCTTCCTGCCGTACAGTCCCTGCTACTTCCTGTCGTACAGTCCTTACCTCTTCCTGCCGTATAGTCCCTGCCTCTTCCTGTAGTAAAGTCCCTGCCTCTTCCTGTCGTACAGACCCTGATTCTTCCTCCTGTACCACATTACCTGCCCCTTCCTGCCATAAAGTCCCTGCCTCTTCCTATTACACAGTCCATGCCCCTTCCTGCCGTACAATCCCTGCCTCTTCCTTTCGAACACTCCCTACCTCTTCTTGCCGCACATCCCAGCGTCTTCCTGCCGTACAGTTCCTATTTCTTCCTGTCGTACAGTCCCTGCCTCTTCCTGTCGTACAGTCCCTGCCTCTTCCTGTCGTAGAGTCCCTGCCTCTTCCTGTCGTACAGTCCCTGCCTCTTCCTGTCGTACAGTCCCTGCCTCTTCCTGTCGTACAGTCCCTGCCTCTTCCTGTCGTACAGTCCCTGCCTCTTCCTGTCGTACAGTCCCTGCCTCTTCCTGTCGTACAGTTCCTGCCTCTTCCTGTCGTAGAGTCCCTGCCTCTTCCTGTCGTACAGTCCCTGCCTCTTCCTGTCGTACAGTCCTTGCTTACTTCTGTCGTACAGTCCCTCCATCCTTTCGTATAGTCCCTGCCTCTTTCTATCGTACAGTAACTGCCTCTTAATGTCGTACATTCCCTGCTTCTTCGTGACGTACTTCCCTGCTTCCTGTCATACAATTCCTGCCTCTTCCTGTCGTGCAGTAACCGCGTCTTCCTGTCGTGCAGTACTTGCGTCTTCCTGTCGTACAGTTCCTGCTTCCGCCTGTCGTACAGACCCTGCCTCTTCCTTTCATATATATATATATATATATATATATATATATATATATATATATATATATATATATATATATATATATATACTTTTTTTTTTTTTTTTTTTCTTTTTTTGCTTTGTCACTGTCTCCCGCGTTTGCGAGGTAGCGCAAGGAAACAGACGAAAGAAATGGCCCAACCTACCCCCATACACATGTATATACATACGTCCACCCACGCAAATATACAGCTTTTCATGGTTTACCCCAGACGCTTCACATGCCTTGATTCAATCCACTGCCAGCACGTCAACCACGGTATACCACATTGCTCCAAATCACTCTATTCCTTGCCCTCCTTTCACCCTCCTGCATGTTCAGGCCCCGATCACACAAAATCTTTTTCACTCCATCTTTCCACCTCCAATTTGGTCTCCCTCTTCTCCTCGTTCCCTCCACCTCCGACACATATATCCTCTTGGTCAATCTTTCCTCACTCATTCTCTCCATGTGCCCAAACCACTTCAAAACACCCTCTTCTGCTCTCTCAACCACGCTCTTTTTATTTCCACACATCTCTCTTACCCTTACGTTACTTACTCGATCAAACCATCTCACACCACATATTGTCCTCAAACATCTCATTTCCAGCACATCCATCCTCCTGCGCACAACTCTATCCATAGCCCACGCCTCGCAACCATACAACATTGTTGGAACCACTATTCCTTCAAACATACCCATTTTTGCTTTCCGAGATAATGTTCTCGACTTCCACACATTCTTCAAGGCTCCCAGAATTTTCGCCCCCTCCCCCACCCTATGATCCACTTCCGCTTCCATGGTTCCATCCGCTGCCAGATCCACTCCCAGATATCTAAAACACTTCACTTTCTCCAGTTTTTCTCCATTCAAACTCACCTCCCAATTGACTTGACCCTCAACCCTACTGTACCTAATAACCTTGCTCTTATTCACATTTACTCTTAACTTTCTTCTTTCACACACTTTACCAAACTCAGTCACCAGCTTCTGCAGTTTCTCACATGAATCAGCCACCAGCGCTGTATCATCGGCGAACAACAACTGACTCACTTCCCAAGCTCTCTCATCCCCAACAGACTTCATACTTGCCCCTCTTTCCAAAACTCTTGCATTCACCTCCCTAACAACCCCATCCATAAACAAATTAAACAACCATGGAGACATCACACACCCCTGCCGAAAACCTACATTCACTGAGAACCAATCACTTTCCTCTCTTCCTACACGTACACATGCTTTACATCCTCGATAAAAACTTTTCACTGCTTCTAACAACTTGCCTCCCACACCAAATATTCTTAATACCTTCCACAGAGCATCTCTATCAACTCTATCATATGCCTTCTCCAGATCCATAAATGCTACATACAAATCCATTTGCTTTTCTAAGTATTTCTCACATACATTCTTCAAAGCAAACACCTGATCCACACATCCTCTAACACTTCTGAAAGCACACTGCTCTTCCCAATCTGATGCTCTGTACATGCCTTCACCCTCTCAATCAATATCCTCCCATATAATTTACCAGGAATACTCAACAAACTTATACCTCTGTAATTTGAGCACTCACTCTTATCCCCTTTGCCTTTGTACGATGGCACTATGCACGCATTCCGCCAATCCTCAGGCACCTCACCATGAGTCATACATACATTAAATAACCTTACCAAACAGTCAACATTACAGTCACCCCTTTTTTAATAAATTCCACTGCAATACCATCCAAAACTGCTGCCTTGCCGGCTTTCATCTTCCGCAAAGCTTTTACTACCTCTTCTCTGTTTACCAAATCATTTTCCCTAACCCTCTCACTTTGCACACCACCTCGACCAAAACACCCTATATCTGCCACTCTATCATCAAACACATTCAACAAACCTTCAAAATACTCACTCCATCTCCTTCTCACATCACCACTACTTGTTATCACCTCCCCATTTGCGCCCTTCACTGAAGTTCCCATTTGCTCCCTTGTCTTACGCACTTTATTTACCTCCTTCCAGAACATCTTTTTATTCTCCCTAAAATTTAATGATACTCTCTCACCCCAACTCTCATTTGCCCTTTTTTTCACCTCTTGCACCTTTCTCTTGACCTCCTGTCTCTTTCTTTTATACATCTCTCACTCAATTGCATTTTTTCCCTGCAAAAATCGTCCAAATGCCTGTCTCTTTTCTTTCACTAATACTCTTACTTCTTCATCCCACCACTCACTACCCTTTCTAATCAGAGAGAAATATAACAGTCAGTTGATATACATCGAAGAGACGAAGCTAGGACGCCATTTGGTAAATGTATATATATATATATATATATGTATATATAAATATATATATATATATTTTTTTTTTTTTTGTCGCTGTCTCCCGCGTTTGCGAGGTAGCGCAAGGAAACAGACGAAAGAAATGGCCCAACCCACCCCCATACACATGTATATACATACGTCCACACACGCAAATACACATACCTACACAGCTTTCTATGGTTTCCCCCAGACGCTTCACATGCCCCGATTCAATCCACTGACAGCACGTCAACCCCAGTATACCACATCGCTCCAATTCACTCTATTCCTTGCACTCCTTTCACCCTCCTGCATGTTCAGGCCCCGATCACACAAAATCTTTTTCACTCCATCTTTCCACCTCCAATTTGGTCTCCCTCTTCTCCTCGTTCCCTCCACCTCCGACACATATATCCTCTTGGTCAATCTTTCCTCACTCATTCTCTCCATGTGCCCAAACCATTTCAAAACACCCTCTTCTGCTCTCTCAACCACGCTCTTTTTATTTCCACACATCTCTCTTACCCTTACGTTACTTACTCGATCAAACCACCTCACACCACACATTGTCCTCAAACATCTCATTTCCAGCACATCCATCCTCCTGCGCACAACTCTATCCATAGCCCACGCCTCGCAACCATACAACATTGTTGGAACCACTATTCCTTCAAACATACCCATTTTTGCTTTCCGAGATAATGTTCTCGACTTCCACACATTCTTCAAGGCTCCCAGAATTTTCGCCCCCTCCCCCACCCTATGATCCACTTCCGCTTCCATGGTTCCATCCGCTGCCAGATCCACTCCCAGATATCTAAAACACTTCACTTTCTCCAGTTTTTCTCCATTCAAACTCACCTCCCAATTGACTTGACCCTCAACCCTACTGTACCTAATAACCTTGCTCTTATTCACATTTACTCTTAACTTTCTTCTTTCACACACTTTACCAAACTCAGTCACCAGCTTCTGCAGTTTCTCACATGAATCAGCCACCAGCGCTCTATCATCAGCGAACAACAACTGACTCACTTCCCAAGCTCTCTCATCCCCAACAGACTTCATACTTGCCCCTCTTTCCAAAACTCTTGCATTCACCTCCCTAACAACCCCATCCATAAACAAATTAAACAACCATGGAGACATCACACACCCCTGCCGCTAACCTACATTCACTGAGAACCAATCACTTTCCTCTCTTCCTACACGTACACATGCCTTACATCATCGATAAAAACTTTTCACTGCTTCTAACAACTTGCCTCCCACACCATATATTCTTAATACCTTCCACAGAGCATCTCTATCAACTCTATCATACGCCTTCTCCAGATCCATAAATGCTACATACAAATCCATTTGCTTTGTGTTTGATGATAGAGTGGCAGATATAGGGTGTTTTGGTCGAGGTGGTGTGCAAAGTGAGAGGGTTAGATAAAATGATTTGGTAAACAGAGAAGAGGTAGTAAAAGCTTTGCGGAAGATGAAAGCCGGCAAGGCAGCAGGTTTGGATGGCATTGCAGTGGAATTTATTAAAAAAGGGGGTGACTGTATTGTTGACTGGTTGGTAAGGTTATTTAATGTATGTATGACTCACGGTGAGGTGCCTGAGGATTGGCGGAATGCGTGCATAGTGCCATTGTACAAAGGCAAAGGGGATAAGAGTGAGTGCTCAAATTACAGAGGTATAAGTTTATTGAGTATTCCTGGTAAATTATATGGGAGGGTACTGATTGAGAGGGTGAAGGCATGTACAGAGCATCAGATTGGGGAAGAGCAATGTGGTTTCAGAAGTGGTAGAGGATGTGTGGATCAGGTGTTTGCTTTGAAGAATGTATGTGAGAAATACTTAGAAAAATATATATATATATATATATATATATATATATATATATATATATATATATATATATATGTATATATATATATATATATATATATATACTTATATATATATATATATATATATATATATATATATATATATATATATATATATATATATATATATATATATATATATATATATATATATATATATATATATATATATATATATATATATATATATATATATATATATATTATCCCTGGGGATGGGGGAGAAAGAATACTTCCCACGTATTCGCTGCGTGTCGTAGAAGGCGACTAAAAGGGAGGGAGCGGGGAGCTGGAAATCCTCCCCTCTTGTTTTTTTCTTTAATTTTCCGAAAGAAGGAACAGAGAAGGGGGTCAGGTGAGGATAATCCCTCAGAGGCCCAGTCCTCTGTTCCTAACGCTACCTTGCTAACGCGGGAAATGGCGAATAGTTTGAAAGAAAGAAAGATATATATATATATATATATATATATATATATATATATATATATATATATATATATATATATATATATATATATATATATATATATATACAAAGCTCCATCAGCCAGGATCGAACATACTTTATTCGTATGTATATATATATATATATATATATATATATATATATATATATATATATATATATATATATATATATATATATATATATATATATATATATATATATATATATGTATATATATATGTATATATATATATATATATATATATATATATATATATATATATATATATATATATATATATATATATATATATATATATATATATATATATATATATATTGGAAAGCATCACAATTTTGCGCGTGATCTAGATATTCATATGAGTCCACGGCGAAAATGAAACACGAAAAGTTCCCAAGTGCACTTTCGTGTAATAATCACATCATCAGGGGAGACACAAGAGAGAAATATAACAGTCAGTTGATATACATCGAAGAGACGAAGCTAGGACGCCATTTGGTAAACATATATATATATATATATATATATATATATATATATATATATATATATATATATATATATATATATATATATATTTTTTTTTTTTTTTTTTTTTTTTTTTTATACTTTGTCGCTGTCTCCCGCGTTTGCGAGGTAGCGCAAGGAAACAGACGAAAGAAATGGCCCAACCCCCCCCCCCCATACACATGTACATACACACGTCCACACACGCAAATATACATACCTACACAGCTTTCCATGGTTTACCCCAGACGCTTCACATGCCTTGATTCAATCCACTGACAGCACGTCAAACCCTGTATACCACATCGCTCCAATTCACTCTATTCCTTGCCCTCCTTTCACCCTCCTGCATGTTCAGGCCCCGATCACACAAAATCTTTTTCACTCCATCTTTCCACCTCCAATTTGGTCTCCCTCTTCTCCTCGTTCCCTCCACCTCCGACACATATATCCTCTTGGTCAATCTTTCCTCACTCATTCTCTCCATGTGCCCAAACCATTTCAAAACACCCTCTTCTGCTCTCTCAACCACGCTCTTTTTATTTCCACACATCTCTCTTACCCTTACGTTACTTACTCGATCAAACCACCTCACACCACACATTGTCCTCAAACATCTCATTTCCAGCACATCCATCCTCCTGCGCACAACTCTATCCATAGCCCACGCCTCGCAACCATACAACATTGTTGGAACCACTATTCCTTCAAACATACCCATTTTTGCTTTCCGAGATAATGTTCTCGACTTCCACACATTTTTCAAGGCTCCCAAAATTTTCGCCCCCTCCCCCACCCTATGATCCACTTCCGCTTCCATGGTTCCATCCGCTGACAGATCCACTCCCAGATATCTAAAACACTTCACTTCCTCCAGTTTTTCTCCATTCAAACTCACCTCCCAATTGACTTGACCCTCAACCCTACTGTACCTAATAACCTTGCTCTTATTCACATTTACTCTTAACTTTCTTCTTCCACACACTTTACCAAACTCAGTCACCAGCTTCTGCAGTTTCTCACATGAATCAGCCACCAGCGCTGTATCATCAGCGAACAACAACTGACTCACTTCCCAAGCTCTCTCATCCCCAACAGACTTCATACTTGCCCCTCTTTCCAGGACTCTTGCATTTACCTCCCTAACAACCCCATCCATAAACAAATTAAACAACCATGGAGACATCACACACCCCTGCCGCAAACCTACATTCACTGAGAACCAATCACTTTCCTCTCTTCCTACACGTACACATGCCTTACATCCTCGATAAAAACTTTTCACTGCTTCTAACAACTTGCCTCCCACACCATATATTCTTAATACCTTCCACAGAGCATCTCTATCAACTCTATCATATGCCTTCTCCAGATCCATAAATGCTACATACAAATCCATTTGCTTTTCTAAGTATTTCTCACATACATTCTTCAAAGCAAACACCTGATCCACACATCCTCTACCACTTCTGAAACCGCACTGCTCTTCCCCAATCTGATGCTCTGTACATGCCTTCACCCTCTCAATCAATACCCTCCCATATAATTTACCAGGAATACTCAACAAACTTATACCTCTGTAATTTGAGCACTCACTCTTATCCCCTTTGCCTCTGTACAATGGCACTATGCACGCATTCCGCCAATCCTCAGGCACCTCACCATGAGTCATACATACATTAAATAACCTTACCAACCAGTCAACAATACAGTCACCCCCTTTTTTAATAAATTCCACTGCAGTACCATCCAAACCTGCTGCCTTGCCGGCTTTCATCTTCCGCAAAGCTTTTACTACCTCTTCTCGGTTTACCAAATCATATATATATATATATATATATATATATATATATATATATATATATATATATGAGTCAGTTGTTGTTGGCTGATGATATAGCGCTAGTGGCTGATTCATGTGAGAAACTGCAGAAGCTGGTGACTGAGTTTGGTAAAGTGTGTGAAAGAAGAAAGTTAAGAGTAAATGTGAATAAGAGCAAGGTTATTAGGTACAGTAGGGTTGAGGGTCAAGTCAATTGGGATTTAAGTTTGAATGGAGAAAAACTGGAGGAAGTAAAGTGTTTTAGATATCTGGGAGTGGATCTGGCAGCGGATGGAACCATGGAAGCGGAAGTGGATCATAGGGTGGGGTAGGGGGCGAAAATTCTGGGAGCCTTGAAGAATGTGTGGAAGTCGAGAACATTATCTCGGAAAGCAAAAATGGCTATGTTTGAAGGAATAGTGGTTCCAACTATTTTGTATGGTTGCTAGGCGTGGGCTATGGATAGAGTTGTGCGCAGGAGGGTGGATGTGCTGGAAATGAGATGTTTGAGGACAATGTGTGGTGTGAGGTGGTTTGATCGAGTAAGTAACGTAAGGGTAAGAGAGATGTGTGGAAATAAAAAGAGCGTGGCTGAGAGAGCAGAAGAGGGTGTTTTGAAATGGTTTGGGCACATGAAGAGAATGAGTGAGGAAAGATTGGCCAAGAGGATATATGTGTCGGAGATGGAGGGAACGAGGAGAAGTGGGAGACCAAATTGGAGGTGGAAAGATGGAGTGAAAAAGATTTTGTGTGATCGGGGCCTGAACATGCAGGAGGGTGAAAGGAGGGCAAGGAATAGAGTGAATTGGATCGATGTGGTACACCTGGGTTGACGTGCTGTCAGTGGATTGAATCAGGGCATGTGAAGCGTCTGGGGTAAACCATGGAAAGCTGTGTAGGTATGTATATTTGCGTGTGTGGACGTGTATGTATATACATGTGTATGGGGGTGGGTTGGGCCATTTCTTTCGTCTGTTTCCTTGCGCTGCCTCGCAAACCCGGGAGACAGCGACAAAGCAAAAAAAAAAAAAAAAAAAAATATATATATATATATATATATATATATATATATATATATATATATATATATATATATATATATTTTCTTTTCTTTCAAACTATTCGCCATTTCCCGCATTAGCGAGGTAGCGTTAAGAACAGAGGAGTGGGCCTTTGAGGGAATATCCTCACCTGGCCCCCTTCTCTGTCCCTTCTTTTGGAAAAAGAAAAAAAAAAGAGAGGGGAGGATTTCCAGCCCCCCGCTCCCTCTCCTTTTAGTCGCCTTCTACGACACGAAGGGAATACGTGGGAAGTATTTTTTCTCCCCTATCCCCAGGGATATATATATATATATATATATATATATATATATATATATATATATATATATATATATATATATATATATATATATATATATATATATATATATATATATATATATATATATATATATATATATATATATATATATATATATTCATATATATATATATATATATATATATATATATATATATATATATATATATATATATATATATATATATATTATATATATATATATATATATATATATATATATATATATATATATATATATATATATATATATATATATATATATATATATATATATATATATATATATATATATATATATATATATATATACAGACATATACATATATACACATGTACATAACTCATACTGTCTGCCTTTCTTCATTAACGTCGCCACCCCGCCACACATGAAATGACAACCCCCTCCCCCTGCATGTGCGCGAGGTAGCGATAGGAAAAGGCAACAAAATGCACATTCGTTCACACTCAGTCTCTACCTGTCATGTATAATGCGCCGAAACCACAGCTCCCTTTCCACATCCAGGCCCCACAAAACTTTCCATGGTTTACCCCAGACGCTTCACATGCCCTGGTTCAATCCATTGACAGCATATCGACCCCGGTATACCATATCGTTCCAATTCAATCTATTCCTTACACGCCTTTCACCCTCCTGCATGTTCAGGCCCCGATCGCTGAAAATCTTTTACACTCCATCTTTCCACCTCCAATTTGGTCTCCCACTTCTCCTCATTCCCTCTGCCTCTGGTACATATATCCTCTTGGTCAATCTTTCCTCACTCATTCTCTCCATGTGACCAAACCATTTCAAAACTCCTCCTTCTGCTCTCTCAACCACTATCTTTTCATTACCACACATCTCTCTTACCCTTTCATTACTTACTCGATCAAACCACCTCACACCACATATTGTCCTCAAACATCTCATTTCTAACACATCCACCCTCCTCCGCGCAACTTTATCTATAGGCCACGCCTCGCAACCATATAACATTGTTGGAACCACTATTCCTTCAAACATACCCATTTTTACTTTCCGAGATGAGATAATGTTCTCGCCTTCCACATATTTTTCAACGCTCACAGAACCTTTGCCCCTCCCGTACCTTGTGACTCACTTCCGCTTCCATGGATCCATCCGCTGCCAAATCCACTCCCAGATATCTAAAACACTTCACTCCCTCCAGTTTTTCTCTATTCAAACTTCCCTCCCAGTTGACTTGTCCCTCTACCCTACTGTACCTAATGATATATTAGTTGAAATTTGATGGTACCTTCTATAAGTCAGCCTTTGCTGTAGCGCACCAGCTATCGTAGTCCTGGCGTGTGGTTGAACATGTCGGAAAAGTACACGTACGCACATCCCCCTGGTAGGGTCATGGCTAAAAGGTCAGGTCGACAGAATCCCTTCATTTAAACATACTGATGACCAGGCAAGAATCACAATCGACGCCGTTGAGCAAAAAGACAAGATTCAGAATATCATGGTTTTAACACCGAGTGAAAGTATCGTGAGGCGACAGGGTATTATATACATAAAAGGGTTATTACCCCGGCACCTCTGACCTGTGCGGCCAAACTCTCCGGGAGACAGGCAAATCATTAGTGTTTATGGGGCTTACCAGCGTTGGCCTCCCTTTTACGTCGTCCCTCACCAGTAGCACGCTCCCGCTCATGGATGAGGTACCTGGTCCAGGGACATAAGCGTCAAAGTGACCTGCTCTGTAGGGTGTGTAGTGGGAATCCGTATTGGGTGGGTGTGTCTGCAGCCATCAACAGTAAGGGAGACTTGACTGAGACAAACGTGTATGCTCATGATAATTCATGATTCGTTATCAGTTCAGAAGTTGCCTTAAATGAAACATGGAGAGAGCTTGACAGATAGTTAAGGAGAAGAGATATTTATATATGGTCTAATATTACATTAGGTGGAAAACTTGCTTTCTAAAAGATGAAGTTGTGACTTGGGGAATGTTCAGTGATTCTCCTGGAGTCCATCATAATGGACTCAGTGGCGACATCCACACATCTAAAGTTATCGTCGTGGTCGACCCATCTTTCCTCATATATGTAGTCTGTCAGTCAGGCATTCAACTTGCCTCAGACCACAAGGACACTGTTGGAGCATGTTTTGGCCATATAACACCAGGCTCTTCTTCCAACATAAGGTCTTTTAATAACAGTTCCCATGTACTGTGACTCCCTTCCCTTCGGTAGGACTTACATGAGACCTTGCCAAAGCCTGTCTCTTAAAGGAAGTTGAACTATGAGATCTTTGACCGCGCCTCCTGCCGTACAAAGCACATTTAGTGCAGAAGCTCCAAGAGACCCAGCATTCATCAGGTTATCCTATAGTACACTTGCGTCCTGCATCCACACCATCGCCACGGGAGCACTGCCTATCTCACTCAACTCTCTTTACTTCAGCTTACCTCATCTTATACTTAATCCTGCACCACTAAGCCTCACTAACTCTGTGCTTGCCCAGTTATGTGCTAAGCTGTTACTCGTGTTTCTGTTCCCTTTTCGCAGTCCTCACCACCACTTAGAGAATAAAAGTACTCCATGGATAGCAATAGAAGAGGGAAAGAAGCCTAGAATTACTACGAAGGCACATGGCTTAAGTTCTAAGGTAAGACGAGTGGTGATGTGGTGATGAGTCGGATTGCAAAGAACTTGATACTGTCATATGGTGCCGGAACCTCTCCAGATGTTAGATACAAGGAACAAATGAATCCTGTGCATTATTGGAACAACTGTTCAGAAGGAAAGAATTTTCGGCATCTGAACAAGACTACCAGCTTCCTCAAGGCAGAGTCAGATATCTGTGCAATGCACGGCATCTTAAATGAATGGGATGCCTCGTTGATGCTATACTTTTTAACTGTGTTCTGTAAAGCCGTCAAAGGAGATGAGAAAACTTGTAGGTTTTCAGAGAGGGAAATGAGAGAAAACTGGGACTGAGAAGCTATACCCTGAATTAGGTCTATAGGGAAAGTTGTGAAACGAGAAGTAGATCGATAAAGAAAAGCTGGAGAAGATGAAAGTGGAGGACTACAATGCTGAGTCGTCAGTGTACGAGCGCTTTTGGTACCTATAGTGAAGGTACACTGTTGATAGATAGGAGGCGCGTAAAAGACAGGGCAGAAACCACTGTTGTTGAAGAGAGAGAGGTTAATCAATCAACATTCACAAAGACTGACCAACTAAACATGAGAACAAATTAAGAACGAAAAGACAAATTAGGAAATTTTGTTGTTCAGACACCGCTCTCAAATTGTCGAAAGTTTCCGACGTCCCAAAAGCTAAAACACAGGATTCCCACAATTCCCTCGAGCAGGATGAAGAGATGAGAATATCATGCCTTACGATATCACAGCTGACGTTCATGATATCCAAGATCCTTCAGGTAATGCGAGTTGAGTGAAAATCCTACGATCGAAAATTATAGAAGTCAGAAGAATAGGATGATAGTTGGTAGTACGATCCCTCCTGCCTGAGATAGGCCATACCAATATCAGTATCTCAAAAGAAAAGCTTGGATTTACAAGCAGAAGGAAAATAGACGTGCCGTTAGGAGTTCAAGTTCAAAGGCACAATCCTTTAAAACTCCTTACATGTGTCCGGAGAGAAAAGATAAGAGAGAGGGACTCAGGATTAGTGAGGTGTATCAGGAGATGATGGAACATTAGTCACCCAAGGTGGAGGTAGACCAGATGAAAACAAAAACAAACCTACTGCAGAATCAGGAGAGACCGTCTTAGAATAGTCTGAAACAGAAAATTGAGAGAAGTCCAGCAGAAGGTCTAACGACCAGACACACTTTCCACTGGGAAAAGAGAACACTTCAGCGGAAGGATAACATATTAGCAGTGATTTCAGAAGATGAAAGCTGATGCTGAGTCGGAGGAACAATGGATTGAAAGTTGATTTGGAATAACAGATAGTCCTTAGAGGAAGAAGGGATATATGTCTTCAATCCTGCAACAATAACTTTTGTTGTCTGATGAACAGAAAATGAATCATCGCTCAAGGGAAGACGGTAATCTTTCCGAAAAAGTAATCGTAAGTTAGTCTAGTCAACACTATCAAATTGCCAGTAGTAGCGTTTAGCAAAGGTAGCCAAGAGAAGGTGTGGTTGGTAAAGAGTATGTGGTTAGATGCACGAAATGGAGACGAGATGGTGTTACCATATCCCTGAGGTTAGATAGCAGATCCTGAGGGTTGGGAGAGTGACACATAATGGTACAATCGAACGTCACACTCAATATATATATAAGGTCGTTCAACAGTGGTCCGGGGTTCATGTTGCTATCCTTTCATGATTATGGGCCAAGATCTGGCGCGGGTTTACCCTGTACAGTTTCTCTTACCTTTTAAAGAAAGATGTGTGGTATGTATTGATGAATGACTATCAAAGAATGAGTTTTAGGTGAAATCTACGGGAATGACTTTGTTCTATTAGCTTTTCATGTGGTTATAGTAAATACATCCGACAACTCACAGTGTTAACTGAAGAAGAGAGTCAAAAAGTAAACTGGAATTCCCTGAAAAGTTCCCGTTTTTCTCTCCAACTTTCCCGTATATTCATCTGTACCTGTGCTGTTGACGAGTCAGAGACACGCAAACGAGGTAAAGATGTTTGGTTCCAAGACTCGAACCTTACTGGAGAGATTCCATAGTTTGTTTGAAAATGTTTACGAAAGGAATTTTTGAAAGGTGGTTCTGGAGGGAACTGCAAGTGTTGCGGCCAAGCCCCGGGGCCCATCACATACCCTGGTGGGCCAGGTCTCTCGCTCATCATGATGGGTGGTAGTTATTGTCTTGGTAGTGGACAGGGTCACGCCACCCAACCCTCCCAGGCCTGAGTCGTGACGAAGAGGACCACAGACGGGCCTCAAGTCGTCACAGGTACCACTACGTTAATTTGTGCCTTGTTAATTACTGGGTAGAGACGTGGGGGCATGATAGAATTGGCGGTGGGTCGTGGGTGATGACACATACTTTAGTCCTTGTAAGGAGAAGTTAACGGTAGTGAGAACCTGCGGGACTGGCACAATGTTATCTTCTGGCCAGATGTGTCAAGCGACAAACTATATCGTCACAGGATATTTGCTTAGCGGCTGGTAGTAAGTTGATGTCTGAATAAGTGATGTTTAGCTGGAAGATAGATAGTTCTACCTACATTGTAATATGTTATTTTTAGTCATGATAAGAAGGTAATTGTCCACTCAGGGATTTGCCTCCTGGGCGCATGTAGAGGAATTTTTCTCGGTCATGTCCTGATTTCTAAATTCTGATGGAGATTTATGTCGTGGAATTAGATGTCTCGATGGAGTTACCATTTTAGGGGTGTAGCTGGTGATGGAGAGTCTTCTGCTGAGGATCTGTCATGTGGGAGTTGTGTGTTATAGTCTTGACAGTGTCCTCTCGTGAGGAGTTATCTTGCAGTTAGATATCTTTCTTGGAATTATAGATCTTTCAGTGAATTATCTTCTAAAGTAAGATCATTCATGGCGTCATTACGTAGTGATTGGTCTTTTGCGGAGGTGTCTTTTAATAATCGGTCCTGTATGGAGTAATTTTGAATTATTATCTTTTGCGAGGTTATCCTATGATTAATTGTTTATGAGGAGTTATCATGTAGTGAAGGGTCTTTTGGGAAATTATTTTGCCCTTGTCTCTTATGTAGTCATCTTGTGATAAGCTCTTTCGAGAGGCTGTGTTCTGATATACTGTGTACAGGGCAGTAGTGTGGCTCAACAGGATCTGTCTAATGGTTAGTCGTTCAGTAAGTGTGCCCAATATGTTGTCATCCTGTAGGACGTTGATCCAACAGTAAACTATCTGGAGGGAGATTGATCCAACAGCTAACCTCCAATAACATGCTGATCCAACAGCGAACTGGCCAGTACGAAGTTCATCTAATAGGAATTTTTAGGAAGAGGTTGATCCAATATCAAACTGTTCAGTAGAATGCTGATCCAATATTGAACTATTCAGTAGGATATTGATCCAACAGTGAGTTGTCCAGTAGGATGTTGATCCAACAGTCAACTGTCTAGCAGAATGTTGATCCAACACTGAACTCTCCAGTAGGATATTGATCCAATAGTGAACTGTAGGATACTGATCCAACAGTGAACGGTTCAGTAGGATACTGATCAAACAGTGAACTGTCCAGTAGGATGCTGATCCAACAGTGAACTGTCCAGTAGGATGTTGATCCAATATTGAACTGTTAAGTAGGATGTTGATCCAATATTGAACTGTCCAATAGGATGTTGATCCAACAGTGAACTGTCCAGTAGGACATTGTTCCAACAGTGAACTATCCAGTAGGATACTGATCCAACAGTGAAGCACCCAGCAGGAGGTTCATCCAACAATGAACTGTCCAGTAAGATGCTCATCGAACAGTGAACTGTCCAGTAGAATGTTGATTCAATATTGAACTGTCCAGTCGGAGGTTCATCCAACAGTGGACTGTCCAGTAGGGTGTTGATCTAACATTAAACTATCCAGTAGGATGTTGATCCACCAGTGAATTATCCAGTAGGAGGTTCATCCAACAGTGAACTGTCCAGTAGGATGTTGAACCAATGTTGAACTTTCCAGAAGGAGGTTCATCCAACAGTGAACTGTCCAGTAGGAGGTTCATCCAACAGTGAATTGTCCAGTAGGATGGTGATCAACAGTGAACTCTCCAGTAAAATGTTGATGCAACAGTGGTCTGTCCAGTAGGATATTGATCCAACAGTGAACCACCCAGCAGGATGTTGATCCACCAGTGAACTATCCAGTAGAAGGTTCATCCAACAGTGAACTGTCCAGTAAGATGTTGATCAAGCAGTGAACTGTCCAGTAGCATGTTGATCCAATATTGAACTTTCCAGTAGGAGGTTCAGACAACAGTGAACTGTCCAGTAAGATATTGATCCAACAGTGAGCTGTCCAGTAGGATGTTTATCCAACAGTGAATTGCCCAGTAGGATGTTGATCCAACAGTGAACTGTCCAGTAGGATGAGGATCCAACACTGAACTGCTCAGTAGGATGTTGATCTACCAGTGAATTATCCAGTAGGAGGCTCATCCAACAGTGAACACTCCAGTAGGATGTTGATCCACGGTGAACTGTCCAGTAATATGTTGATCCAATATTGAACTTTCCAGTAGGATGTTGATCCAACAATGAACTGTTCAGTAAGATGTTGATCCAACTATGAACTGTCCAGTAGGATGTTGATCCACCACTTAATTATCCAGTAAGATGTTGATCCAACAGTGACCTGTCCAGTAGGATGTTGATCCAACAGTGAACTGTCCGGTGGGATGTTGATCCAACAGTTAGCTGTAAAGTAGGATGTTGATCCAACAGTGACCTGTCCAGTAGGATGTTGATCCAACATTGAACTGTCCAGTAGGATGTTGATCCAACATTGAACTGTCCAATAGGATGCTGATCCGACAGTGAACTGTCCAGTAGGATGTTGATCCAACACTGAACTGTCCAGTAGGATGTTGATCCAACACTGAACTGTCCAGCAGGATGCTGGTCCGACAGTGAACTGTCCAGTAGGATGCTGATCTAGCAGTGAACTGTCCAGTAGGATGTTGATCCAACAGTGAACTGTCCAGTAGGATGTTGATCCAACAATGAACTGTCCAGAAGGATGTTGATCCAACAGTGAACTGTCCAGTAGGATGCTCATCCAGCAGTGAACTGTCCAGAAGGATGTTGATCCAACAGTGAACTGTCCAGTAGAAGGTTGATACAACACTGAATTGTGATGAGATGAACCAATAATAGATTGTCGAATAGAAAATTGATCAGTAGAATGTTTTTCTGTATTGTACTCTAGGTACAGTTCAGTACAGTACAGAACAGTACAATACAGTACAATACAGTACAGGACAGTACAGTACAGTACAGTACAGAGTGGACTGACAGGTAGGAAGTTATCTGATCGAGGGGTGCTTTCGAGTAGAGTTGTCGTGGAAGGCGTCGAGCTTGGAGATAGTGTGACTAGTGTGTATTACTGAGTGATTGGACTGGGAGATGTATGTCAGGGAGATTCCCTGGAGTTGTCTAAAGGGAGATATATGTTAGGAAGTTGTCTACAGGAAGATGTATGTTAGGAAGTTGTTCTAGAGGAAGATGTATGTCAGGGAGCTGTCCTGGAAGGAGATGTATGTCAGGGAATTGTCCTTCAGGGAGATGTAGGTCTGGAAGTTGTCGTGGGGGGAGATGAGTGTACTGGAGAGAGATTTTTCTGAGTTGTTCTAAAGGGATATATATATATATATATATATATATATATATATATATATATATATATATATATATATATATATATATATATATATATATATATATATATATATATATATATATATATATATATATATATATATTTTTTTTTTTCTTTTTTTTTTTTTTTTGCCGCTGTCTCCCGCGTTTCCGAGGTACCGCAAGGAAACAGACGAAAGAAATGGCCCAACGCACCCCCATACACATGTATATACATACGTCCACACACGCAAATATACATACCTCCACGGCTTTCCATGGTTTACCCCAGACGCTTCACATGCCCTGATTCAATCCACTGACAGCACGTCAACCCCGGTATACCACATCGATCCAATTCACTCTATTCCTTGCCCCCCTTTCACCCTCCTGCATGTTCAGGCCCCGATCACACATAAATCTTTTTCACTCCATCTTTCCACCTCCAATTTGGTCTCCCACTTCTCCTCGTTCCCTCCACCTCCGACACATATATCCTCTTGGTCAATCTTTCCTCACTCATTCTCTCCATGTGCCCAAACCATTTCAAAACACCCTCTTCTGCTCTCTCAACCACGCTCTTTTTATTTCCACACATCTCTCTTACCCTTGCGTTACTTACTCGATCAAACCACCTCACACCACACATTGTCCACAAACATCTCATTTCCAGCACATCCATCCTCCTGCGCACAACTCTATCCATAGCCCACGCCTCGCAACCATACAACATTGTTGGAACCACTATTCCTTCAAACATACCCATTTTTGCTTTCCGAGATAATGTTCTCGACTTCCACACATTCTTCAAGGCTCCCAGGATTATCGCCCCCTCCCCCACCCTATGATCCACTTCCGCTTCCATGGTTCCATCCGCTGCCAGATCCACTCCGAGATATCTAAAACACTTTACTTCCTCCAGTTTTTCTCCATTCAAACTTACCTCCCAATTGACTTGACCCTCAACCCTACTGTACCTAATTACCTTGCTCTTTTTCACATTTACTCTTAACTTTCTTCTTTCACACACTTTACCAAACTCAGTCACCAGCTTCTGCAGAGTCTCACATGAATCAGCCACCAGCGTTGTATCATCAGCGAACAACAACTGACTCACTTCCCAACCTCTCTCATCCCCAACAGACTTCATACTTGCCCCTCTTTCCAAAACTCTTGCATTCACCTCCCTAACAACCCCATCCATAAACAAATTAAAAAACCACGGAGACATCACACACCCCTGCCGCAAACCTACATTCACTGAGAACCAATCACTTTCCTCTCTTCCTACTCGTACACATGCCTTCCATCCTCGATAAAAACTTTTCACTGCTTCTAACAACTTGCCTCCCACACCATATATTCTTAATACCTTCCACAGACCATCTCTATCAACTCTATCATATGCCTTCTCCAGATCCATAAATGCTACATACAAATCCATTTGCTTTTCTAAGTATTTCTCACATACATTCTTCAAAGCAAACACCTGATCCACACATCCTCTACCACTTCTGAAACCACACTGCTCTTCCCCAATCTGATGCTCTGTACATGCCCTCACCCTCTCAATCAATACCCTCCCATATAATTTACCAGGAATACTCAACAAACTTATACCTCTGTAATTTGAGCACTCACTCTTATCCCCTTTGCCTTTGTACAATGGCATTATACAGGCATTCCGCCAATCATCAGGCACCTCACCATGAGTCATACATACATTAAATAACCTTACCAACCAGTCAATAATACAATCACCCCCTTTTCTCAATAAATTCCACTGCAATAACATCCAAACCTGCTGCCTTGCCGGCTTTCATCTTCCGCAAAGCTTTTACTTCCTCTTCTCTGTTTACCAAATCATTTTCCCTAACCCTCTCACTTTGCACACCACCTCGACCAAAACACCCTATATCTGCCACTCTATCATCAAACACATTCAACAAACCTTCAAAATACTCACTCCATCTCCCTCTCACATCACCACTACTTGTTATCACCTCCCCATTTGCGCCCTTCAATGAAGTTCCCATTTGCTCCCTTGTCTTACGCAATTTATTTACCTCCTTCCAGAACATCTTTTTATTCTCCCTAAAATTCAATGATACTCTCTCACCCCAGCTCTCATTTGCCCTCTTTTTCACCTCTTGCACCTTTCTCTTGAGCTCCTGTCTCGTTCTTTTATACATCTCCCACTCAATTGCATTTTTCCCCTGCAAAAATCGTCCAAATGCCTCCCTCCTCTCTTTCACTAATAATCTTACTTCTTCATCCCATCACTCACTACCCTTTCTAATCAATCCACCTCCCACTCTTCTCATGCCACAAGCATCTTTTGCGCAATCCATCACTGATTCCCTAAATACATCCCATTCCTCCCCCACTCCCCTTACTTCCATTGTTCTCACCTTTTTCCATTCTGTATATATATATATATATATATATATATATATATATATATATATATATATATATATATATATATATATATATATATATATATATATATATATATATATATATATATATATATTTATATGTAAATATATATATATATATATATATATATATATATATATATATATGTATATATATATATATATATATATATATATATATATATATATATATATATTGGAAAGGATCACAATTTTGCGCGTGATCAAGATATTCCTATGAGTTCATTTTCACCGTGGACTCATAGGAATATATATATATATATATATATATATATATATATATATATATATATATATATATATATATATATATATATATATATATATATATATATATATATATATATATATATATATATATATATATATATATATATATATATATATATATATATATATATATATATATATATATATATATATATATATATATATATATATATATATATACGTGTACGTGTAGGAAGAGAGGAAAGTGATTGGTTCTCAGTGAATGTAGGTTTGCGGCAGGGGTGTGTGATGTCTCCATGGCTGTTTAATTTGTTTATGGATGGGGTTGTTAGGGAGGTGAATGCAATAGTTTTGGAAAGAGGGGCAAGTATGAAGTCTGTTGGGGATGAGAGAGCTTGGGAAGTGAGTCAGTTGTTGTTCGCTGATGATACAAAGCTGGTGGCTGATTCATGTGAGAAACTGCAAAAGCTGGTGACTGAGTTTGGTAAAGTGTGTGAAAGAAGAAAGTTAAGAGTAAATGTGAATAAGAGCAAGGTTATTAGGTACAGTAGGGTTGAGGGTCAAGTCAATTGGGAGTTAAGTTTGAATGGAGAAAAACTGGAGGAAGTAAAGTGTTTTAGATATCTGGGAGTGGATCTGGCAGCGGATGGAACCATGGAAGCGGAAGTGGATCATAGGGTGGGGAGGGGGCGAAAATCCTGGGAGCCTTGAAGAATGTGTGGAAGTCGAGAACATTATCTCGGAAAGCAAAAATGGGTATGTTTGAAGGAATAGTGGTTCCAACAATGTTGTATGGTTGCGAGGCGTGGGCTATGGATAGAGTTGTGCGCAGGAGGATGGATGTGCTGGAAATGAGATGTTTGAGGACAATGTGTGGTGTGAGGTGGTTTGATCGAGTAAGTAACGTAAGGGTAAGAGAGATGTGTGGAAATAAAAAGAGCGTGGTTGAGAGAGCAGAAGAGGGTGTTTTGAAATGGTTTGGGCACATGGAGAGAATGAGTGAGGAAAGATTGACCAAGAGGATATATGTGTCGGAGGTGGAGGGAACGAGGAGAAGTGGGAGACCAAATTGGAGGTGGAGAGATGGAATGAAAAAGATTTTGTGTGATCGGGGCCTGAACATGCAGGAGGGTGAAAGAAGGGCAAGGAATAGAGTGAATTGGATCGATGTGGTATACCGGGGTTGACGTACTGTCAGTGGATTGAATCAGGGCATGTGAAGCGTCTGGGGTAAACCATGGAAAGCTGTGTAGGTATGTATATTTGCGTGTGTGGACGTATGTATATACATGTGTATGGGGGTGGGTTGGGCCATTTCTTTCGTCTGTTTCCTTGCGCTACCTCGCAAACGCGGGAGACAGCGACAAAGCAAAAAAGAAAAAAAAAAAAAAATATATATATATGTATATATATATATATATATATATATATATATATATATATATATATATATATATATATATATATATATATATATATATATATATATCTTTCTTTCAAACTATTCGCCATTTCCCGCATTAGCTAGGTAGCGTTAAGAACAGAGGACTGGGCCTCTGAGGGAATATCCTCACCAGGCACCCTTCTGTGTTCCTTCTTCTGGAAAATTAAAAAAAAAATCAAGAGGGGAGGACTTCCAGCCCCCCGCTCCCTCCCCTTTCAGTCGCCTTCTACGACACACAGGGAATACGTGGGAAGTATTCTTTCTCCCACTAGGTATCTGTCCATTACGGAGCTCCTCATTAAGTAGTAGTCCTTCAAAGACTTGTCTCATAAAAAGATGTTTCTTACAGCTCTTCCATGAGGGTGTTTGTCTCAAAGACTTCTGCCAGTTGAGAATTAGCCCTGTAATGGTTTTCCAATAGGAATTTAGTCATATGCCGGTCTTCCAGGAGAGAATTAATCCAGTGGTGGTCTTCCAGGAGAGAATTAGCCCAGTTGTGGTCTTCCAGGAGAGTATTAGTCCAATACGTATCTTCCAAAAGGAGTTAGTCCAATAGTGGTTTTCCAGAAGGGAATTAGTCCTATCGTGGTCTTCCAGGAGGTAAAATGCACTTGTAGACTCACTGAGGATCCTTCAAAAACACGCAACTCTTAATTCATTCAGTGGTAATCAGACCATCGCAAACACATTAAGATGCACGTAGGAGTGTTGACATAAGTTTAGGTGTTCGAACCCCTCGTAAAACCAAAGGTTCACCAATGTAATATTGAAACTGAATGCCTAATTGAAGACGTCTCCGGTGCCGCTCCTGGGTAGCACTCATGAAATAATGTTAGTTGAATAAGATAGCGATATTTCTCCAAAAGCTCTTACAGTTTCTACTTTAGGACTTCTTTGGAATTTGCATGTCAAATAAAAGTGTACTATCGTCAGCACCACCATAGATCTCTTCTGCAGCTCCGGCCACATCATCTAACCTGGCACTTGGAAAGCAAAATCGTTTACGACGTGAAAAGTTTTCAACGCAGAACACCTCCAGCTGACCTCGCGTGGTAGAGCCACCAACCAGTCTTAACATCGCAGTCACTGTCCTCGTCATCATGCAAAGCGTGAGACCGATATCTTGTCGTTATTGACAGCAAAAGGATAAGCCTAAGGGCTTACCGCCTCACTGCAGTACTTGGAGGGTTGGGTTTTCCTGACTGAGATGAGTAGTATGTTAAAGTGTCTCAACAGCTAAGGCCACTGATATCCTTTGACTAGAAGACAGACGGGAGAAACTCCGGAGTCCAGCCAACTTCTTGGTTTGATTTGCTAGTCTAAATTTAGCAGCAGTCGCCGAACTTGGCTGCCTGCTGGTTGCATTGAAGGGGAGTCGTATGGAGGATGGTGAAGGGCGGGAACAAACTTTCTCAAGTCGAAAATCAAAGTCCCACAAAACTTGCAGTCTTGAGTTCAGCAAAACTGACCTCAAACGCGCAATCAAACGGAAATTGATAGTTTCAGGGACGACAGTTTTGCGATATGATGACGATGACATTTTTTTTCATTATTTTAGAAGCCTGCGACCAGTGCCATTGCTCTCTATGATGACTCAGAGTCGAGTGAGACAGCTGGTTCTTCATTGTGTTAGCAAAGCTTAGTGAAGGGGACTGATAGCGACGGAGGCAGGGTACTACGTTCTCTGCCTGATGTAGTTTTATAACAGAGACAGACCCAGATCATCTCACGGTAACTGCGATGCTAACGCAGCCCTGGCATTACATTTGCTGAACTCACACGTACAAACTGATCTTAAAGATAAAAAGGTGGCCTCGGGACTCTGCCGCAGTTCACTCCACTAGACTCAATAATTAAGTTCTCGGCTATTTTCCTGAATAGGAAGTACACAGTGAAGGTCGTGACGTATGACTTGTGCTTAAGACAAGTGTCAGAAAAGCTACGAGAAGGACCTGTCAGCTCGGCGACGAGAGTCAAGCTGTGATCATTGGGCCACACTGAAGAAGAAATGTTTCCCCTTTCATTGGTTCATTTACAGATGACACTGAAGGAAATTCTCTGGCTCGTTTACTGATCAAGTTCGTCTGTGTGGTAGCCACCTTTGTCTTCTTAACAACTGATGACGTATGAAAGCCTTGTGTGGCGTCACCGAGCATTACAACATCCAAATACACCGCACACCAATTGATTTGATTAGTGCCGCTGATAGCAGCAACATGATTATGTATCCCATGCTCATCCTATGAGCGGTCGCGCAAAAGAATTACAGAGCACAAAGGATCTTTGTCAGACTTCAGTTGGCTGATCCTCATTACGTGAATTATTACAAAATTCATTCATTACATAATCTAATAGCTAGAGACTTCACAAATCCTCGATGTATCAAAGCGTTCGGTTATACGATCAAAAGATATATTGGTTGGACATTACGGGCTGGGATTGTCTGTTTCCTACAGGCCTGAACTAGAAGTGTTTGCAAGCCCATGTAACTTTGCCGTTAGCCACTTCAGGAACGCTGGAATGGTGTGTCCCGGCAGTCAACGTCAGTGTCTTTACATCAGCTGTGGACAACACTGACCGCGACCCAATAGTAACTATTGTACTTGGTTCCGTTTGCAGGACGGGCTCCTTATTGGCTCAACACCCTGACGCAAAGAATCACGAAAGTGATCAAACGAGCGAAGCTTTCACAAACTCCGGCATGAAATTCGTCAAAATCAAAGATTCTGTAGTGCCTGTAATCAGTGCAATCAAGAAGGAACCTCCATACCTGAAGAATCCGGCCTGACACAATCTATGATGATAGACTGGCGGAGGAGAACAGGTGGTGTGACCACGATGGTAACCTCGCTGACGCAGACAAATGGTCACTGTACAGGCTGATACAGGACCAGTCCAGACTGCTTTTAATCTTTCAAACGTTCTTCACTACGTTTAGTGCAACTGTATGTACTATCTGATGTGTGTAGGGCGGGCGAGGAGGGCCACCTGGCTGGCTATCTTGTCTTATCTCCCTTCCCATCAGCCGCTCTCCCTAATCACCCGTTTATCCCCTCGTCTATCCCCGAGCCTCTCAGTCTCCGTCTGTCGGTCTACCTCTTTTATATCTTATCTTTACCATCACACCTTAGTGTCTCTATCTGTTAACCACTTGGGGATTATTTCGAAATGATTACTAAATACTGAGTATTTTTCAGGCCTTCAAATGTCCCAAGTTTGCACTTGCTACCCACCTTGTACTTTCCAGTATAAATATGTATGTGTTGCAAGAGGTCGCAGTGGTGCCTGCGATCTAGTATATGAGGAAAATGAAAAACGATAAATTACCAAGTGCACTTTAGTGTAATGATCACATCGTCAGGGAAGAGACACGAACGAGATATAAGACGTGGAACAGTCAGCTGATATACAAAAAAGAGACGTAGCTAAGACACCATAGGTAAACAAGCATTAACGGATGGTAAAGCTTGTTTATCAATAGCGTCTTAGCTACGTCTCTTCCTTGTATATTAAATGACTGTTCTACATCTTCTACGTTCTTCTTACATCTCCTCTGACAAGATGATCATTACACGAAAGTGCCCTTGGGAATTTATCGTGTTTCAACTTCCTCGTGGTTATCAGCATATGTGTGTGTGAGTGTGTGTGGGTGTAGGTTTGTGTGTTTTGGCTCTGAGAGAAACGAAGCTCAAGGGTAAAGGAAAAGAGTGGTTTGGGAATGTCTTGGGAGTAAAGTCAAGGGTTGGTGAGAGGACAAGAGCAAGGGAAGGAGTAGCAGTACTCCTGAATGCAGGAGTTGTGGGAATGTGTGATAGAATGTAAGAAAGTAAACTCTATATTGATATAGGTAAAACTGAAAGTGGATGGAGAGAGATAGGTGATTATTGGTGCCCATGCACCTAGTCATGGGAAGATCATGAGAGGCAAGTGTTTTGGGAGCAGATGAGTGAGTGTGTTATCAGCTTTGATACACAAGACGGGGTTATAGTGATGAGTGATTTGAATGCAAAGGAGAGTAATGTGGCAGTTGAGGGTATGATTGATGTACATGGGGTGTTCAGTGTTGTAAATGAGTATGGTGAAGAGCTTGTAGATTTGTGTGCTGAAAAAGGACTGGTGACTGGAAATACTTGGTTTGAAAAATATAGGTATGTAAGCAGAGGAGATTGCCAGAGAGCGTTATTGGATTACGTGTTAATTGATAGGTGTGTGAAAATGAGAATTTTGGACGTTAATATGCTGAGAGGAGCAGCTGGAGGGGTGTTTGATCATTATCTTGTGGAAGCGAGAAGATTGAGTGCAGAATGGCAAGAGGTGAGAGCAAATGACGTAAGGGGAGTGGAAGAGGGATGGCATGCATTTAGGGAAGCAGTGATAGCTTGCGCAAAAGATGCTTGTAGCAAGAGAAAGGTAGGAGATGGGCAGATTAGAAAGGGTAGTGAGTGGTGGGATGAAGAAGTAAGAATGTTAGTGAAAGAGACGAGAGAGGCGTTTGGACGATTTTTGCAGGAAAGTAGTGCAAATGGCTGGGAGATGTATAAAAGAAAGGAGGAGGTCAAGAGGAAGGTACAAGAGGTGAAAAAGAGTTGGGGTGAGAGAGTATCATTAGGTTTTAGGGAGAATAAAAATATGTTTTGGAAGGAGGTAAATAAAGTGCGTTAGGCAAGAGAACAAATGGGAACATCGGTGATGGGGGTTAATGGGAAGGTAATAAAACGCTCCTAGAACCTTCGCCCCCTCCCCACCTTGTGGCTCACTTCCGCTTCCATGGTTCCATGCGCTTTTAAATAGAGTCCCAGATATCTAAAACACTTCACATCCTCCAGTTTTTCTCCATTCAAACTTACCTCCCAAATAACTTGTCCCTCAACCCTACTGAAGCTAATTTAATAATAAAAGATTCAATGATATTTCTCGTGGTACTGGAGTTAGAGTTAATAACTGAGATGGCATCATTCCAGTAAATACAATGATCATAGTTTTTAACGTGATTAAACATGGCATTTGATTCATGGCCTGTTCTTAAGCAACATAAATATAGTATAAGAACAGTACAAGAATCAAATGCCCTGTTTAATCACGCTAAAAACTATGATCATTGTATTGACTGGAGTAACGCCATCTGTTATCAACTCGAACTCCAGTACCACGAGAAATATCATTCAGGCTTCTATTATCAAATACACAAATAATCATAACCTTAATATTAGTGAAGGTCTATACAAATTTGATAACTTTATTGATGAAATTTGTAAACAATTCACCTTCTTGTCCACATAATAAGTTTATGATACGCACGTTGTCTGTCTTGGACAATCACAAATAGCGTCCTTGCTACGTCGCTTCGTTGTATATCAACTGACTTATATTTCTTTCTTCTGTCTCCCCTGATGATGTGATTACTACACGAAAGTGCACTTGGGAACTTATCGTGTTTCATTTTCCCCGTGGACTCAGAGGAATATATATATATATATATATATATATATATATATATATATATATATATATATATATATATATATATATATATATATATATATATATATATATATATATATATATATATATATATATATATATATATATATATATATATATATATATATATACATATATATATATTTTTTTTTTTTTTTTGCTTTGTCGCTGTCTCCCGCGTTTGCGAGGTAGCGCAAGGAAACAGACGAAAGAAATGGCCCAACCCACCCCCATACACATGTATATACATACGTCCACACACGCAAATATACATACCTACACAGCTTTTCATGGTTTACCCCAAACGCTTCACATGCCTTGATTCAATCCACTGACAGCACGTCAACCCCGGTATACCACATCGCTCCAATTCACTCTATTCCTTGCCCTCCTTTCACCCTCCTGCATGTTCAGGCCCCGATCACACAAAATCTTTTTCACTCCATCTTTCCACCTCCAATTTGGTCTCCCTCTTCTCCTCGTTCCCTCCACCTCCGACACATATATCCTCTTGGTCAATCTTTCCTCACTCATTCTCTCCATGTGCCCAAACCATTTCAAAACACCCTCTTCTGCTCTCTCAACCACGCTCTTTTTATTTCCACACATCTCTCTTACCCTTACGTTACTTACTCGATCAAACCACCTCACACCACACATTGTCCTCAGACATCTCATTTCCAGCACATCCATCCTCCTGCGCACCACTCTATCCATAGCCCACGCCTCGCAACCATACAACATTGTTGGAACCACAATTCCTTCAAACATACCCATTTTTGCTTTCCGAGATAATGTTCTCGACTTCCACACATTCTTCAAGGCTCCCAGAATTTTCGCCCCCTCCCCCACCCTATGATCCACTTCCGCTTCCATGGTTCCATCCGCTGCCAGATCCACTCCCAGATATCTAAAACACTTCACTTCCTCCAGTTTTTCTCCATTCAAACTCACCTCCCAATTGACTTGACCCTCAACCCTACTGTACCTAATAACCTTGCTCTTATTCACATTTACTCTTAACTTTCTTCTTTCACACACTTTACCAAACTCAGTCACCATATATATATATATATATATATATATATATATATATATATATATATATATATATATATATATATATATATATTTCATACTATTCGCCATTTCCCGCGATAGCGAGGTAGCGTTAAGAACAGAGGACTGGGCCTTTGAGGGAATATCCTCACCTGGCCCCTTTCTCTGTTCCTTCTTTTGGAAAATTAAAAAAAAAAACGAGAGGGGAGGATTTCCAGCCCCCCGCTCCCTCCCCTTTTAGTCGCCTTCTACGAAGACAAATGCTTCCTCACCAGGAATACTGAACGTTGGAAGGTCCTAATCCTGATTTTCTCATAGATATCCAGTAGACTGTCTCTTTTACCTCTGAGAAAAATGGATTTTCATTTTTCACAACATACATTTCTATCCCTGGGGATAGGGGAGAAAGAATACTTCCCACGTATTCCCTGTGTGTCGTAGAAGGTGACTAAAAGGGGAGGGAGCGGGTGGCTGGAAATCCTCCCCTCTCTATTTTTTTTTTAACTTTCCAAAAGAAGGAACAGAGAAGGGGGCCAGGTGAGGATATTCCCTCAAAGGCCTAGTACTCTGTTCTTAATGCTACCTCGCTATCGCGGGAAATGGCGAATAGTATGAAAAAAAAAAAAAAATATATATATATATATATATATATATATATATATATATATATATACATACACATGTATATACATACACGTCCACACACGCACATATACATACCTATACATCTCAACGTATACATATATATATATATATATATATATATATATATATATATATATATATATATATCCCTGGGGATAGGGGAGAAAGAATACTTCCCACGTATTCCCTGCGTGTCGTAGAAGGCGACTAAAAGGGGAGGGAGCGGGTGGCTGGAAATCCTCCCCTCTCGTTTTTTTCAATTTTCCAAAAGAAGGAACAGAGAAGGGGGCCAGGTGAGGATGTTCCCTCAAAGGCCCTTTCCTCTGTTCTTAACGCTACCTCGCTGACGTGGGAAATGGCGAATAGTACGAAAGAAAGAAAATATATATATATATATATATATATACACACACAGACATATACAAATATACACGTGTACATAATGCATACTTCCTGTCCTTATTCATTGACGTCGCCACCCTGCCACACATGAAATAACAGCCCCTCCCCCCCGCATGTGCGTGAGGTAGCGCTAGGGAAAGACAACAAAGGCCACATTCGTTCACACTCAGTCTCCAGCTGTCATGTATAATGCACTGAAACCACAGCTCCCTTTCCACATCCAGGCCCCACAAAACTTTCCATGGTTTACCCCAGGCGCTTCACATGCCCTGGGTCAATCCATTGACAGCACGTCGACCCCGGTACACCACATTGTTCCAATTCACTCCATTCCTTGCACGCCTTTCACCCTCCTGCATGTTCAGGCCCCGATCACTCAAAATCTTCTTCACCCCATCTTTCAACCTCCAATTTGGTCTCCCACTTCTCGTTCCTTCCACCTCTGATACATATATCCTCTTTGTCAATCTTTCCTCACTCATTCTCTCCATGTGACCAAACCATCTCAAAACACCCTCTTCTACTCACACAACCTCACTCTTTTTACCACCACACATCTCTCTTACCATTTCATTATTTAATCGATTAAGCCACCTCGCACCACATATTGTCCTCAAACATCTCATTTCCAACACATCCACCCTCCTTGGCACAACTTTATCTATAGCCCATGCCTCGCAACCATATATCATTGTTGGAACCACTATTCCGTCAAACTTACCCATTTTTGCTTTCCGAGATAATGTTCTTGACTTCCAAACATTCTTCAATGCTCCCAGAATTTTCGCCCTTCTCCCCCAGCCTATGATTCACTTCCGCTTCCATGGTTCCATCCGCTGCCAAAACCACTCCAAGATATCTAAAACACTTCACTTCCTCCAGCTTATTCCATTCAAACTTACCTCCCAATTGATTTTTCCCTCAATCCTACTGTACCTAATAACCTTGCTCTTATTCACATCTACTCTCAGCTTTCTTCTTTCACACACTTTATCAAACTCAGTCACCAGCTTCTGCAGTTTCTCACATGAATCAGCCACCAGCTCTGTATCATCAGCGAACAACAACTGACACTTCCCAAGCTCTCACATCCACAACAGACTGCATACTTGCCCCTCTTTCCAAAACTCTACAACCATGGAGACATCACACACCCCTGCCGCAAACCGTCATTCACTGAGAACCAATTACTCTCCTCTCTTCCTACACGTACACATGCCTTACATTCTCGATAAAAACTTTTCACTGCTTCTAACAACTTGCCTCCCACACCATATATTCTTAATACCTTCCACAGAGCATCTCTATCAACTCTATCATATGCCTTCTCCAGATTCATAAATGCTACATACAAATCCATTTGCTTTTCTAAGTATTTCTCACATACATTCTTCAAAGCAAACAACTGATCCACACATCCTCTACCACTTCTAAAACCACACTGCTTTTCCCCAGTCTGATGCTCTGTACATACCTTCGAACACCCTCTCAATCAATACCCTCCCATATAACTTCCCAGGAATACTCAACAAACTTATACCTCTATAATTTGAGCACTCACTCTTATCCCCTTTGCCTTTGTACAATGGCACTATGCAGGCATTTCGCCAATCCTCAGGCACCTCACCATGAGTCATACATACATTGAATAACCTTATCATCAAGTCAACAATACAGTCACCCCCTTTTTTAATACATTCCACTGCAATAATATCCAAACCCGCTGCCTTGCAGGCTTTCATCTTCCGCAAAGCTTTTACTAACTCTTCTTTGTTTATCAAATCATTCTCCCTGACCCTCTCACTTGTACATCACCTCGACCACAACACCCTGCATCTGCCACCAGACACATTCAACAAACCTTCAAAATACTCACGCCATCTTCTCACATCACCACAACTTGTTATCACCTCCCCATTTGCCCCCTTCACTGATGTTCCCGTATATATATATATATATATATATATATATATATATATATATATATATATATATATATATATATATATATATATATATATATATATATATATATTCTTTTTTTTTTTTGCTTTGTCGCTGTCTTCCGCGTTTGCGAGGTAGCGCAAGGAAACAGACGAAAGAAATGGCCCAACCCACCCCCATACACATGTATATACATACGTCCACACACGCAAATATACATACCTACACAGCTTTCCATGGTTTACCCCAGACGCTTCACATGCCTTAATTCAATCCACTGACAGCACGTCAACCCCGGTATACCACATCGCTCCAATTCACTCTGTTCCTTGCCCTCCTTTCACCCTCCTGCATGTTCAGGCCCCGATCACACAAAATCTTTTTCACTCCATCTTTCCACCTCCAATTTGGTCTCCCTCTTCTCCTCGTTCCCTCCACCTCCGACACATATATTCTCTAGGTCAATCTTTCCTCACTCATTCTCTCCATGTGCCCGAAACCATTTCAAAACACCCTCTTCTGCTCTCTCAACCACGCTCTTTTTAGTTCCACACATCTCTCTTACCCTTACGTTACTTACTCGATCAAACCACCTCACACCACACATTGTCCTCAAACATCTCATTTCCAGCACATCCATCCTCCTGCGCACCACTCTATCCATTGCCAACGCCTCGCAACCATACAAAATTGTTGGAACGACTATTCCTTCAAACATACCCATTTTTGCTTTCCGAGATAATGTTCTCGACTTCCACACATTCTTCAAGGCTCCCAGGATTTTCGCCCCCTCCCCCACCCTATGATCCACTTCCGCTTCCATGGTTCCATCCGCTGCCAGATCCACTCCCAGATATCTGAAACACTTTACTTCCTCCAGTTTTTCTCCATTCAAATTTACCTCCCAATTGACTTGACCCTCAACCCTACTGTACCTAATAACCTTGCTCTTATTCACATTTACTCTTAACTTTCTTCTTTCACACACTTTACCAAAGCTCAGTCACCAGCTTCTGCAGTTTCTCACATGAATCAGCCACCAGCGCTGTATCATCAGCGAACAACTGACTCACTTCCCAAGCTCTCTCATCCCCAACAGACTTCATACTTGCCCCTCTTTCCAAAACTCTTGCATTCACCTCCCTAACAACCCCATCCATAAACAAGTTAAACAACCATGGAGACATCACACACCCCTGCCGCAAACCTACATTCATATATATATATATATATATATATATATATATATATATATATATATATATATATATATATATATATATATATATATATATATATATATATATATATATATATATATATATATATATATATATATATGCACTCTACACCACTTTGTGTTAATTGATTTTCCTCATGGAGCGGAAATTTATCATAATCATCGAGAAACGTCCATATTAGTTTCAAGCATTTGATAAAAAAAAAAAAAAGCTAAGATAAAAAAGACAGGAATTTTTCGTAAAAAGATAACATTCGGTCCCAAGAGGGTCGCGTGAGCGGCTCTTGTGTTTAGTTTTTTATCCGTCATTATCATATCCTGGCCTGACGTTCGTCGTCCACCCAAGCTGTGTTTCTTTAGATATTTAAGAATATTATTCTGTTATCTGGATATCTTATAGCTTACCGTTTTCATACAAACTTTAATGCTTTCTTATTATCTATAATGTGGATCACTGCGTCAGATGATGTTCATTTAGGTATTAGGATGTCTTCTACACATCAAAACACTGTGGATAACTTTTTTCTTGACTATGGCGACGCCCTTGTGTCTGATCATATCTGGCCACTAACGACCTCTCCTGGGAATCCTTCGGTTAGGTTAAATCAGGTTTTGGCTGGCTCGGTTACGTTTTGCCATATGTTTCTTTGAAACTTTAAGTGTTCAAGTCGTAGTGTATGAGTTGGTTTCTTTGCTTTATGGTCTCTGTAATTCGTGGGAAGAAATTTGGTTAGTACTTCTCACTATGCCCTTGTGATATACGCATTTTTTTTTTTTTTTTGGCTTAACTGGAGGCATTGGTTAAGTGCGACTGTGTGATCTAGGTATGGGAAATCACATATGTTAAAGTTTTACAGCTTTGTTTCCACGTAATGTGTGAGGGCTGGCCATTCTGCTTTGCTGTACTTTAACATTTTCTGATGCTTGGATTGGACAAGTAGTCAGACGAGAGCTCATATATATATATATATATATATATATATATATATATATATATATATATATATATATATATATATATATATATATATATATATATATATATGGTAAAGTGTGTGGAAGAAGAAACTTAAGAGTAAATGTGAATAAGAGCAAGGTAATCAGGTACAGTAGGGTTGAGGGTCAAGTCAATTGGGAGGTGAGTTTGAATGGAGAAAAACTGGAGGAAGTGAAGTGTTTTAGATATCTGGGAGTGGATCTGGCAGCGGATGGAACCATGGAAGCGGAAGTGGATCATAGGGTGGGGGAGGGGGCGAAAATTCTGGGGGCCTTGAAGAATGTGTGGAAGTCGAGAACATTATCTCGGAAAGCAAAAATGGGTATGTTTGAAGGAATAGTGGTTCCAACAATGTTGTATGGTTGTGAGGCGTGGGCTATGGATAGAGTTGTGCGCAGGAGGATGGATGTGCTGGAAATGAGATGTTTGAGGACAATGTGTGGTATGAGCTGGTTTGATCGAGTGAATAACGTAAGGGTAAGAGAGATGTGTGGAAATAAAAAGAGCGTGGTTGAGAGAGCAGAAGAGGGTGTTTTGAAGTGGTTTGGGCACATGGAGAGAATGAGTGAGGAAAGATTGACCAAGAGGATATATGTGTCGGAGGTGGAGGGAGCGAGGAGAAGAGGGAGACCAAATTGGAGGTGGAAAGATGGAGTGAAAAAGATTTTGTGTGATCGGGGCCTGAACATGCAGGAGGGTGAAAGGAGGGCAAGGAATAGAGTGAATTGGATCGATGTGGTATACCGGGGTTGACGTGCTGTCAGTGGAGTGAATCAAGGCATGTGAAGCGTCTGGGGTAAACCATGGAAAGCTGTGTAGGTTTGTATATTTGCGTGTGTGGACGTATGTATATACATGTGTATGGGGGGGTTGGGCCATTTCTTTCGTCTGTTTCCTTGCGCTACCTCGCAAACGCGGGAGACAGCGACAAAGTATAAAAAAAAAAAAAAAAAAAAAAATATATATATATATATATATATTCCCTGGGGATAGGGGAGAAAGAATACTTCCCACGTATTCCCTGCGTGTCGTAGAAGGCGACTAAAAGGGAAGGGAGCGGAGGGCTGGAAATCCTCCCCTCTATTTTTTTTTTTTTCCGAAGGAAGGAACAGAGAAGGGGGCTGGATGAGGATATTTCCTCAGAGGCCCAGAGACGCGGAAAATGGCGAATAGTATGAAAGAAAGATATATATATATATATATATATATAAATATATATATATATATATATATATATATATATATATATATATATATATATATATATATATATATATATATATATATGTAAATATATATATATATATATATATATATATATATATATATATATATATATATATATATATATTATATATATATATATATATATATATATATATATATATATATTATCCCTGGGGATAGGGGAGTAAGAATACTTCCCACGTATTCCCTGCGTGTCGTAGAAGGCGACTAAAAGGGAAGGGAGCGGGGTGTGGAAATCCTCCCCTCTCTTTTTTTTTTTTTTTTTTTTTTAATTTTCCAAAAAAAGGAACAGACAAGAGGACCAGGTGAGGATATTCCCTCAAAGGCCCAGTCCTCTGTTCTTAACGCTACCTCGCTATCGCGGGAAATGGCGAATAGTATGAAAAAAAAAAAAACATATATATATATATATATATATATATATATATATATATATATATATATATATATATATATTTTTTTTTTTTTTTATACTTTGTCGCTGTCTCCCGCGTTTGCGAGGTAGCGCAAGGAAACAGACGAAAGAAATGGCCCACCCCCCCCCCATACACATGTACATACGTCCACACACGCAAATATACATACCTACACAGCTTTCCATGGTTTACCCCAGACGCTTCACATGCCTTGATTCAATCCACTGACAGCACGTCAACCCCTGTATACCACATCGCTCCAATTCACTCTATTCCTTGCCCTCCTTTCACCCTCCTGCATGTTCAGGCCCCGATCACACAAAATCTTTTTCACTCCATCTTTCCACCTCCAATTTGGTCTCCCTCTTCTCCTCGTTCCCTCCACCTCCGACACATATATCCTCTTGGTCAATCTTTCCTCACTCATTCTCTCCATGTGCCCAAACCATTTCAAAACACCCTCTTCTGCTCTCTCAACCACGCTCTTTTTATTTCCACACATCTCTCTTACCCTTACGTTACTTACTCGATCAAACCACCTCACACCACACATTGTCCTCAAACATCTCATTTCCAGCACATCCATCCTCCTGCGCACATCTCTATCCATAGCCCACGCCTCGCAACCATACAACATTGTTGGAACCACTATTCCTTCAAACATACCCATTTTTGCTTTCCGAGATAATGTTCTCGACTTCCACACATTTTTCAAGGCTCCCAAAATTTTCGCCCCCTCCCCCACCCTATGATCCACTTCCGCTTCCATGGTTCCATCCGCTGACAGATCCACTCCCAGATATCTAAAACACTTCACTTCCTCCAGTTTTTCTCCATTCAAACTCACCTCCCAATTGACTTGACCCTCACCCCTACTGTACCTAATAACCTTGCTCTTATTCACATTTACTCTTAACTTTCTTCTTCCACACACTTTACCAAACTCAGTTACCAGCTTCTGCAGTTTCTCACATGAATCAGCCACCAGCGCTGTATCATCAGCGAACAACAACTGACTCACTTCCCAAGCTCTCTCATCCCCAACAGACTTCATACTTGCCCCTCTTTCCAGGACTCTTGCATTTACCTCCCTAACAACCCCATCCATAAACAAATTAAACAACCATGGAGACATCACACACCCCTGCCGCAAACCTACATTCACTGAGAACCAATCACTTTCCTCTCTTCCTACACGTACACATGCCTTACATCCTCGATAAAAACTTTTCACTGCTTCTAACAACTTGCCTCCCACACCATATATTCTTAATACCTTCCACAGA